>NW_026716586.1:0-16427 GCF_029784015.1 Lycium ferocissimum
TGGGAGTTGATATGGAATAGGGGAAAGTAGTATAAACAAAGGAAATTTGCCCAAATTTCTATAGCTTTAGTAAGTATGTTTTCACGATGACATAGCTAATGTTGATACGAATTCTCTTGAAGGTATAAACGAGTACATTAAAGGAGAACGAGCAAGTGATAGAATAGTTAAACGATAAAGGTATGTAAGGCTCAACCTTTCCTTCCAAGGCATGAATCCTATGCATGATTATTCTCCCTCTTTGTGAATTCCTACCTTCCAAAAGCCTAAAGGCCTATATTTATGAATGGTCATACGAGACAAGAAATGTGAAATGAATACGACGATGATAATGTCAAGCTTAAGTCTAGAGACCACGATATAATGTATCTACGAAGCTAATGAAGTTTATTATGATCCCTTTAATGTCTTAACCGTATACACTCACCTTAACGTAGTCCTTCAAGGTGAGATATGACGACTATGGTTACTCCATAAAGTAATCGGGGGTTTACGACCTTAAGTCACCCCGACATAGTTATGGTTGCTTTCAAGTCCTAAGATATAAATTGATGATATATGTATAATGATGTTAACTTATGATAGAACCATGATATGTCTATGAAGTGAATGATAGTGATAAGTCTATGATATGTATGATGATAAATGCATGATATACGATAATGATGTGTTTCCACCGTGCCAAATTGGTCGGGCATGGCACCGCTAAGGCGGCGAAAATACGATTCCCCAGGTGCACTAGATGGCGGGCATATCGCTCGATAATGGCGAGTTTTGCTATGATTCCACTTAGAGCCTAGAGGGTAGGGCATGACACCACTAGTGGGCGGCATATGATGGTTACCGGACGTGGATTCTGGGCATGATGATGTATGATTGATACGACGATGCATGTATGGTATGATGATGTATATGTGATATGATAAATTATGCGTTATGATAATGTACATGATATGCTTATGTATGACGAATGTATATGACATGTAATAATGCTTAAAAATGGGCGCAGGTTGTATCTCCATCTCACGACTTACGTTCTTCTTATTATGCTTATTTCATTCCTGCCTTACATACTTAGTACAATGTTCGTACTGACGTCCGTTTTCTTTAGACGCTGTGTTCATGCCCAAAGGTAGGCAAGGAGACGGTGCCGATCCATAGGAGCTAGTAGCTGACTTGTGAGCACTCCATTGTCCGGAGGTGCCATTGATTATTCTTTTGGTACATATATGTATATATTCATGATTGGGCACGACGGGGTCCTGTCCCGTCCCTATGTCTAGTATTCTAGTAGAGGCTCGTAGATACGCATGTGTGGATAGTATGGCCCCATGGTCTTTATGTATATGCGTGTATACATATATTATTTTGATAACCGAAGGGCTTATGTTTATAAAAGTAATTATGTTTCAAATGACGATATATTTTCATGAATTTGAGCAAGTGTTATGAATGAGGGCATATAGGTAACGGAATGTGTGGTGTTCGGTGGTTAGCCCCGGATACCCGTCATGGCCCGTCGTTCAGGTCGTGACAGTCTTGTAGGTGGAGAGAGTTATGGAGAAGAAGTCATAAGTGTGTATAGTAGTTGATCTTATGGATTGAATTTGAAAAGAAGTTTTGGATGGATTTGAGCCTAGATTTAATGTAATCTCTTGGATATGATATTGTTGATGTTGTTATTGATGTTTAGGAGTTCTTTTAGAGTTTGATGGAAGTAGGTGATACAGGGGAAATACTGCCCAAATTTCGCTTGCTCACCTAATAATTTAGTTTGCTCGTATAAGCATTTCAACGACTTAACCTTAGTACGAATCGTCTTGAATGTAGATTTGCAAGCTCGGGAGGGTAGACGTGAGTGGTTAAGTGGACAACGAGGTATGTTAAGGCTATTCCTTTCTTTCTTTTTGGCATGATTCTTGCGAGCCAAACGTATACGTAATGTAAATCCATAATTACTCTACTCTTAGAGTTAGGTATGATCCTTTTTATTCATGTTCCATAATGTTATCTTCATGAAGTCTTTCTTAGATCCAGTATGGTCTCTAGAGTTACTTATACTCCTATCATGTTTATGCATTACATTTATATATATATCCATATGAATATACAAACATGTGACCCCCCACGCGCTATATGCGCGTATATATATGATGGAGTATGGAGAAGGTGACGGCATTATATACGCACTACCACCTGATCAGCTGGTCGTAAGAGGATACGATGATGATGATGATGATGCTGGCCGATGCGATACGATGGGATGCCCGCGGAGGCTTGACAGGCGTTATATGCGCATATATATATACGTATGACCTCATGCATGCATGCACAGTATTTATGCATATCATTAGCCCTTAGAGGTTGTTCAGATGTACAGTATTTATATGCATCAGTGACTCACAAGGACAGTTCAGACATACAGGTTGCATGCATTAACACTATGTTTATTATGTCTCTATTATGTTATTCTCATGCCTTACATACTCAGTGCTTTGTCAGTGCTGACGTCCGTTTGTTTGTGGACTCTGCGTTCAGGTAGACAGGGAGACAGATCGGACCCTTAGGCTGCTTTCTCAGCATTTGTACAGGAGCGATTCATTTGTTTCGGAGCTGCAGTTCAGTTGGTATGATTCTTTTGTGTATATATATATGGGCATGGCGGGGTCCTGTCCCATCCATATAATGTTATGCACTCCATGTAGAGGCTCATAGAAGGATATGACAGCTAGAGGTTCTATGACTATCTCGGTCCATACCTTTTTGTATTATTATATTTTGATAGCCTTGTCGACTTGTGTACTTGAGATCAGTTTGATGACGCATGTATATACATATAACTTTTGAGCTTGCGCCCCTTACAACTTATGATATTTATGAGTTAGCTTTATTGCTCACTCAGGTATGACTATGAGATGTACGTTTTGCGGTGCTCGGTAGGTTAGCTCGATTGCCGTCATGCGACCCTCGGTTGGGTCGTGGACAAAAAGTGGTATCGGCGGTTCATCTAGGGTTTTTCTACGGCGTGTCCTGATAGAGTCTTTTCTATGGGTGTGAAGCGCGCCACACTTATAAACAGGAGGCTGCAGGGCATATAGGAATGATTGACCTTTCTTTCTCATCTTAGATCGTGCGATAGAGTCATGTTATAATGATTCCCCTTTTCTGACCATATGCTATGATTTCAGTAATGCCTGTGACGAGGAAGGCTACAGCGGCCCAAAAAGGCAAGTCAGTGACAGATAGGAGGACTGATCAAGTACCACCCGTAGATGTTGAGGAAGGCGAGCATCAGAATGAGGTTCCATCTCAGACCTCTTATACTCTACCCCCTCCAGAGGAGCACAGAGGAGCTCCAGCCCCAGCTCCAACTCTAGCACCCCCAGTTCCTCCACCTGATGCTTCAGGTCAGGAGATAAGAGAGGCCATTTAGTTGTTGATGCAGTTAGTGGCTGCTCAGGCCCAGCGACAGGGTATGGGCCACGGTGATAGAATTTTTAGTGATAGGGTCCGAGATTTCGTTAATTTAGACCCTTCAAAATTCTTTGGGTCGAAGCCAGATGAGGATCCGCAGAACTTTTAGGATAGGATGCTGAGGACGTTGCGGGTGATGCATGTTTCACATACTGAGTCGGTATAGTTGGCTTCTTGCAGATTACGGGATGTGATTGTTCATTGGTATGATACCTGGATGTCTTCTGGATGAGTTAATGCACCTCCACCTGTGTGGTAGGAGTTCGTAGGTGCCTTCCTTCGACATTATTTGCCGCCAAAAATTTGAAAAGGGCCAGAGCTGATATGTTTTTGAACCTTAGACAGGGGAACATGAGTGCTCGGGAATATAACCTCCGTTTTAATTCATTGGCTTGGTATGCTCTAGCTATGGTAGCTGACATGGGAAATCGTGTTTATCGATATGTGAGTGGATTGGGATAACATTTGATTGATGACTGCTTGATGGCCTGACTTTAGTCAGGTATGGATATTTCCCGCATTCAAGCGCAGGCTTAGAATCTTGAGGTGCGCCAGCAGCAGCGGAGGGTTGAGCATGAGCATGATAGGGGTCAGAATAAGTGGGCCAGATCTTTGAGATTTGCTAGTGAGTCCCGGAAGGTGGTCGACGCGGCCAGGTTCTCCGAGAGCGCTCGGCTTATTTAGCGACTAGTGCTCTCGCGATTTCTAGGACCCAGGTTTGATAGACCCACTCATTTTGAGCCAGCTCAAAGTTCCAGGGCTTCCAGTTCCTAGATCAGGAGTGGTCCCAGTCAGATAAGCCCATCTTTACCGTGACGTACCCAGAGCAGTAAGTTACATGCGAAGCAGTGTCATTTGGGTCTAAATGTATGTTATACCTATGGTCGGCTAGGCCACATTAAGCGAGATTGTCTCTTGAGAGGTGCTGGAGATGTGGTTCAGCCTACAGATCTATAGCTAGTTCTTCGTCATCCGTACGCCCTCCTAGGCAAACTTCTCAGATTCCAACCGGTCGTGGTAGAGGTAGAGGTGGAGCACCCAGTTCGAGCGGTCCTCAGAACTGCGTCTATGCATTGATGGGTCGACAGGATCTTGAGTCTTCACCTGATGTTGTGACAGGTATACTATCAGTGTCTTCTCATTATGTATATGCATTGATTGATCTAGATTCTACATTATCGTATGTTATTCCTTTTGTTGCTGGTCAGTTTGCGGTTAAACCCGAGTCGATCAAACCTTTTGAGGTATCTACACCCGTTGGTGATCCAGTGATAGCTAGACGGGTATATAGAAATTGTGTGGTTATAGTCTGTGATCGTTATACTATGGCAGATTTGATTGAGTTAGATATGATCACCTTTGATATAATTATGGGTATGGATTGGTTGGCTTCTTGTTATGCTAATGTCGATTATAGGATGAAGATTGTTCGATTTTAGTTTCCAGGAGAACCAGTTCTAGAGTGGAAGGGTAATACAGCATCACCGAGAGGTAGTTTTATTTTCTA
Organism: Lycium ferocissimum; assembly: GCF_029784015.1. Taxonomy (NCBI): domain Eukaryota; kingdom Viridiplantae; phylum Streptophyta; class Magnoliopsida; order Solanales; family Solanaceae; genus Lycium; species Lycium ferocissimum. The sequence continues at coordinate 4,982 of NW_026716586.1, forward strand.
TCTCAAGGCAAGGAAGATGATTGCTAAGGGTTGTATTTATCATTTAGTCTGGTTCAAGATACAGAAGCAAAGCCACCGACTCTTCAATCTATTCTAGTAGATAATGAGTTTTTAGATGTATTCCAGGATGAGCTTCTAGGTCTTCCGCCAGAACGGGAGATTGACTTTGCTATTGACGTATTACCAGATACTAAGCCAATATCTATTCCTCCTTATAGAATGGCGTCCGCTGAGTTAAGGGAATTGAAGTACTTTCTTGAGAAAGGCTTTATCAGGCCTAGTACCTCACCGTGGGGAGCACCGGTGTTATTTTTGAGAAAGAAAGATGGCTCCTTACGGATGTGCATTGATTATAGGCAGCTGAATAAGGTGACAATAAAGAATAAGTATCCACTTTCGAGGATTGATGATTTATTTGATCAGTTGCAGGGTGCTAAATGGTTCTCGAAGATAGATTTGAGATCAGGGTATCACCAAGTGAGGGTTAGAGAGAAAGACATTTCAAAGACAGCTTTCAGAACCAGATATGGTCACTTCGAATTTCGTGTAATTTTCGTTTGGGTTGACGAATGCACCGGCAGTATTTATGGATTTGATGAATACTTTGTTCAGGCCTTTACTAGATCTGTTTGTGATTATGTTTATCGATAATTTTCTAGTATACTCTCAATCAAAGACAGAACATGCAGACTATTTACGTGATGTTCTTAAAGTTCTCCAAGATCGGAAGCTATATGCAAAGTTCTCTAAATGTGATTTATGGTTTGACTCTGTGAATTTTTTGGGCCATATTATTTCAGCTAACGGTATCAGGGTGCATACGCAGAAGATTGAAGCCGTGAAGAATTGTCCTAGACCCACAACGCCGACGGAGATTCGTAGTTTTTTGGGCTTGGAAGGTTATTATAGGAGATTTGTAAAGGGATTTTCTTCCATTTCGGTACCAGTGACGAAGCTGACTCAGAAATCAGTTAATTTCCAGTGGACAAAAGCTTATGAGCATAGATTTCAGGAGTTGAAGAACAGATTGACTTCGGCTTCGGTTCTGACACTTCCGGAGGGATCGGAAGGCTATGTTATTTATTTTGATGCTTCAGGTATTGGGTTAGGTTGTGGGCTGAACGGTAAAGTTATAGCTTATGCTTCAAGGCAGTTACGGAAGCACGAGAAGAACTATCCAACACAAGATTTAGAGTTAGTCGCGGTGATTCATGCATTGAAAATGTGGAGGCATTACTTGTATGGTGTTCATGTGGATATTTATACAAACATAAGAGTCTTCAATATATTTTCAAGTAGAAGGAGCTGAATTTGCGGCAAAGACAATGGTTAGAGTTATTAAAAGATTATGATGTTAGCATTTTGTATCATCTTAGGAAAGCGAATGTAGTATCCGATGCTCTTAGCCGCAAGTCCATGGGTAGTTTATCTGATGTCCAGCCAGAGAAAAAGGGGTTAGTTCGTGAGCTTCAGCAGTTAGCAAGCTTAGGAGTTCGATTGTTGGATTCGGGAGATACAGGGGTTAGTATTCAGGACTCAGCGTCATCTTTAGCAGCCGAGATTAAGGAGCGCCGGTACGAGGATCCTATGTTAGTTTATTAAAGGGACACAACTCCTTAGAAGAAAAAGTCACCATTTTAGATTGCTCAAGATGGAGTTCTCAGATATCGAGGAAAACTATGTGCCCCTGATGTTGCAAGGCTACGTCGTCAAATTATGGGAGAGGCTCATTACTCCCATTATTCTGTTCATCCGGGGACGACAAAGATGTATCATGATATTAAAGATGTTTACTGGTGGGACGGAATAAAGAACGACATAGCAAAGTTCATAGCCCAGTGTCCTAATTGCCAGTAGGTGAAGATTGAGCATCAGAAGCCCGGTGGATTATTACAGGATATTGAGATTCTGACGTGAAAATAGGAAGCAATAAATATGGATTTCATTACAGGCTTGCCCCGTTCTCAGTGTAAGTTTGATTCCATATGGCTGACTATTGATATACTTACAAAATCAGCCCATTTTCTGCCCATCAGGACTACTTACACAGCAGAGGATTATGCGAAGCTTTATATTAAGGAGATAGTACGACTCGATAGTGTTTCGGTATCCATCATTTCTGACAGGGTTGCGCAATTTACAGCCAACTTTTTGAAGTCCTTTCAGAAGGGTTTGGGGACCCAGGTGAGTCTTAGCACCGAATTCTCCCCCCCCCCCCCAGACAGACGGGCAGGCTGAGCGTAGTTGGGATGATCACTTATCGCTCATTGAGTTCGCGTATAATAACAATTATCATTCTTGTATCCTGATGGCCCCATATGAAGCTTTATATGGGCGGAAGTGTAGGTCACCTATTGGATGGTTCGAAGTGGGGAAGACTAAGTTAGTAGGGCTAGATCTGATTCAGCAAGCACCGAAAAAAGTCAAGCTTATTCAGGATTGATTGTTAGCAGCTCAGAGTCGTCAAAAGTCTTATGCAGATAATCGACGATGAGACTTAGAATTACAAGTTGATGACTGGGTATTCTTAAAGGTGTCTCCTATAAAAGGCGTTATGAGATTTGGTAAAAAGGGTAAACTTAGTCCTCGCTATATTGGACCTTACAGGATTGTACGTAGAGTGGGCTAGGTGGCCTATGAATTAGACCTACCATCGGACTTAGAGTCGGTCCATACAGTTTTTCATGTATCGATGCTTCATAAGTGTATTGGAGACCCTTCCAGAATCGTACCTGTTGATGATGTTCCGGTCACCGAGCAACTATCGTATGAAGAGGTTCCCATGCTATACTACATAGGCAGGTTCGGAGATTGAGCACTAAGGATGTAGCTTCAGTTAAAGTCCTTTGGAGGAACAAGGATATGGAGGAGACAACTTGGGAAGCTGAAGAGGATATAAGATCCAGGTATCCGCACTTATTTCCACTACCATAGGAAGTCCAGGCAGAGACACCATTGCCTTCAGGTGCGCATTATTTCATTTCTTATGATTGCTAGTCGTGTGAGGCCATTATTGATATTGCTTGTTGTGGCCCTGTGTGGCGTTGTGTATTTTTAGTTGTTGTAACAGATTGGTAGTGGTACATTTATAGGGGAAACTCCGCCGAATTTTTTTTTGAAAAACCCCTAAGTGTCTAACATTCGAGGGCGAATGTTCCTAAGGGGGGACGTATGTTACACCTCGAAAAAATTCGCGTCGTTTGCGTCGTAAGTAAACTAACGTAAGCCCAGAGAGGTTATGGGACTCTAATAAGGTTAAGGAATACTTTTAACAAGTGTCTAAAGGTTTCGGGATCAAGCGAATTGAAGAAATTATGTCTGTCGAAAATTTGGGAAAAACTTGGCAGAATTTTGACAGGAATTTTTGGTCCAACTTGAGAGAGGTATATCTCCTAGAATATGAGGAGTTATGGAATGCATAATCTATGTAACTTGAAGTTCAGCAAGTCTTCTTTCCAAAACAACTGACAGATCGTCATTTTGAGAAGTAGGGATAAAGTATGGCCCGTACATTTTGGACGTACTTTACCCGAAAATTTTAGAAAGTTGAAAATTTTTACCTCCAAGTACGGAATGAACAGTAGGGCGTACTTTGAAAGTACGGGATGAACAGTAGGGCGTACTTTAAAAGTACGGGATGAACAGTAAGGCATACTTTGAAAGTACGGAATGAACAGTATGGCGTACTTTGAAGTACGGCCAGTACTTTTGGCCGTACTTTGCCCGAAATTTCCAGGAAATTGGAAGTCGATGGATATTTCTTTTCCTAGCCTATAAATAGATTTTTTCACAGCCTAGGCTTCACTTTTCACCAAAATAAATCTGTAATGTCTCTCTAAGCTCCCTCTAGCATCCATAAACACCCCAAATCAAATCAAGAAAGGATCAAACTCCAAAATCCTCAACTAGTTCATAGAAAGTGTTGGTTCTTGCTTCTAGATGAAGTTGTGGTGAATAAGCTTTGGAGTTAGTTGGTGTGGCTTAAGTTCTTCAAGTGTAAGGTATGTTTTTCATCGTATTTCTTATGTTGAGTTTATTTGAAGGTTAAACAAGTCTTGTAGGTAGAAAGAGTTATGGAGAAGAAGTCATAAGTGTGCATTGTAGTTGATGGCTATGGATTGAATTTGGAAAGAAGTTTTGGATGGATTTGAGTCTAGATTGAATGTAATCTCTTGGATATGATATTGTTGATGTTGTTATTGATGTTTGGGAGTTGTTTTGGAGTTTGATGGAAGTAGGTGATACAGGGGAAATGCTGCCCAAATTTCGCTAGCTCACCTAATAATTTAGTTTGATCGTATAAGCGTTTCAACGACTTAACCTTAGTATGAATCGTCTTGAATGTAGATTTTCAAGCTCGGGAGGATAGACGTGAGTGGTTAAGTGGACAACGAGGTATGTTAAGGCAATTCCTTTCTTTCTTTCTTTCTTTTTGGCATGATCCTTATGAGCCAAAGGTGTACGTAATGTATATCCATAATGACTCTACTCTTAGAGTTAGGGATGATCCTTTTATTCATGTTCCATAATATTATCTTCAGGAAGTCTTTCTTAGATCCAGTATGGACTATGGTCTCTAGAGTTACTTATACTCCTATCATGTTTATGCATTACATTTATCTATATATATATACATATGCATATACAAACCTGTGACCCGTGCGCTATATGCGCATATATATATGTATGGGGTATGGGGAAGGTGACGGCGTTATATACACGCTACCACCTGATCAGTTGATCGTATGATGATGGTACGATGATGATGATGATAATGTCGGCCGATACGATATGATGGGATGCCCGTAAAGGATTGACAGGCGTTATATACGCATATATATACACGTATGACCTCATGCATGCATGCACACACAGTACTTATGCATATCATTAGCCCTCAGAGGCAGTTCAAATACACAGTATTTATATGCATGATTGACTCACGTGGACGTCTTCGGACATACAAAGGTATGCATACATTTACCCTATGTTTCTTATGTCTCTCTTATGTTATTCTCATTCCTTACATACTCAGTACGTTGTCTGTACTGACGTCTGTTTGTTTGTGGACGCTGCGTTCATGCCCGCAGGTAGATAGGGAGACAAATCGAACCCTTAGGCTGCTTTCTTAGCATTTGTACAGGAGCGCTCCATTTGTTCTGGAGCTGCAGCTCAGTTGATACGATTCTTTTGTGCATATATATATGGGCATGGCGAGGCCCTATGTAACACCCCGAAATTTTTAAACTAACACTTGAATTTTCGATTGACCATATCTTGATAGTAGGGATATATTTTACTTCGCGCTTCTTAAACGTGAATTTTCTGATATTTGAAACTTGTTTGAAGTGTTATGGTGTAGTTATGTAAACTACTCCTACTATTATTATCTTAGTAAATTATTAAATGGATTAGACAGATATATATAAAAGTGGGCAGCCCTTTTTTTATTTTTTTTTATTTTTTTCATCCTTATCTAGTAAGATATATAGCTTTTTGGGGCTCTTATCCTCTCCACCACCTCCAATTTCGTTTCCTCCATCAAAATAAGACCCCAAAGCTTCTCTCCTCTCATAATATTCATCCACTAAATTAATCATCAAGACTTGTTTTGGTTGAGCCACAAACTACTCCACCCGATTGAGGTAAGTTCCGAACCCGTTTTTGAACTGGACAGTTGTTAGTGTTTTCAGCATATCTCCTTGTATAAAATTTAGTTTTAAGTGATCCAAAATATTCTAGAAATCTATTTCATAGCCCTACAACTTTCGTTCAGGCTCCAAAACCCAGTTTTGCTTTTATTTACAGGAAAAGGGGTGATGAAGTACAGGGCAGGTCTTTGCCTAGATTTCTGTTTGCAAACCCTGCATGTATCACTGTTAATATTTTGAGCATATCCTTTTGTACAAAATTGATATAAGAGTGATTTAAATTTCATTGAAAGCCCACGACATATATCTACAACTTTCATTAAGGCCCCAAAGTCTATTTTTGCCGTTTACCCCTTTGAAACTGAGTCACAACACAAGACAGTAGCACTGTCCAAAATTTCCATTTTGCTAGTTCAGGGAGATTTTCAATGATATCGTGTTTAGTTTTGACGTGCTAAAATCATTGAGCTTAATTAGATATTTGATAGTGTATTTGAGTGTATATATATATATATATACCCTTGTACAAGCTGAGGTAAATTGGCTAAGGAAGTTGACATATTTACTTGATCGTTGCTTTGGGGATTTATAACTTCTTGATGGTTGTGTGAGCTTTAGAAGCTCTAAAGCTCCAAGGTTTGCACCTAAACTTGAACTTCGCTTTCAATTTATTTCGTTGAGATATTGTGAGAAGCTTGAATCTTGGTGAAATAATATCTACTTTAAATTGTTGTCACATTGATTTTGTTGCTACTTTGATAGTTTACTTGCTTTGAGGGTTGAGAAAGAATATATTGAGACACTTCAATCTGATAACTTTATCATTGAGAATATGATTTTATAAATTGAGTTATGTGTATGCAAAAATCACATTGGTGTTATGTGAAGCATTTTTGTAAGACGACTTAATTCACCCACATATACGGATTGCTTGAGCATTATTGCAGTCTTGATTATAGGGTGACGACCCTTCTTGATTTCGGATCATGCCCATCTTGACTTTGGATTTGCATTTCGTCTTGATGATGGACTTTTGTCCATTCTCGAGTATGAGTGGAAAGCCTCTTTCAACATGGCTCTTGATTATCTTGATTATTGGGTGACGACCCTTCTTGATAGGGGCTTCGATCCTTCTTAATAGGGGCTTCGGTCCTTCTTGATAGGGGCTTCGGTCCTTTTTGATATTTGATAGTGCTTGATGTGATGGCATGACTTATGTATTGGGCGAAATTAACTAATTGAATGACGTTTCATGAATTACTTCGAAAGCTTTCTTGACACTTGGTATTTGAAGCTTCGAAGGCTTTCTTGGCACTTGGTATTTGAAGTTTCGAAAGCTTTCTTGACACTTGGTATTTGAAGCTTCGAAGGCTTTCTTGACACTTTGTATTTGAAATATTAGTATCTTGAACCATTTTATGGTTTGGTGATTCTCTGATTAAGTACTTGGTTGTAAAGCGGATAAGCTTATGTCTTGAACTCTCTTCTTGCACTTATATTTGATACATAGCTCACGATTAAATGAACCAAATGGCGAAATTCTTGAATTTGCTTTGAAAGCTTCTTGATATCTTGGACTATTTTAATATATGATATTTATTCTCTTGAAAGGATTGTACATTCATTTAGTTCTTGTTTGATATTTCATTCTCTTGAAACCATGGTACCTTCGTTAAGTGCTTGACGATGATTTTGGATATGCTCATTCCTAGAATTTATCGTTGTGCTCCTTACATAGCCTACTTTTCCTTTTGATATGAAACGTTTGTTAAGTTTATGTGCCACTAAGCTTTAAGCTTAGCGATAGTTTTTCACTATCGTCGGTGATGTTCCGAGGAAGACTTAAGGATGGCCAATTGAGGTAGACTATTTGGAAGCTTAGATGAAGATCACATTTGCATGAGCATGTTCATTTTTCATACTTTTGGGGACTTGTACGTGATCCATGTAACACACTTAGGTATGCATTATTAAAACTTGTTTACATGGGCCTCTTTCCACTACTAAATTATTGTGAATATCTTATCCAATAAATTTCTTCTAAACGTTGAGGTATGAAATTTGTTTTTGTTTCGTAAGTGGCATTCTCCCAAAGGGGGTGCTAAAAGTTTTGGTATCAGAGCTTAGGTTTGTGATTCTAGGAATTTTGTTGTATTTTTCGTATGCATCATGTACATGTTCCTAATGCAATGTGATCTTCTCTTCTATAGGAACTAAGACATGGCCTCCTCTTTAATAGAGCTAATGAGTATGTTGATCTATGTTCTACTGACTATTATGTTTCTCATCACTTGCATTTTCTAGAGGTGTGATATTTACGAGACTTGATTTTGATGTGCTTGTCGGAAATCTTTTGGGTCACCAGGTTGTTAACCGAGTTTATAAACATTATCCTTTCATGATTCAAAATCTATTTTTCTCTGTAGACTTGATTGCAATGCCTTTTCAAGACTGGTATAAGGTAAATTTTGGGACGAAATTTCTTAAGGGGGAGAGAGTTGTAACACCCCGAAATTTTTAAACTAACACTTGAATTTTCGATTGACCATGTCTTGATAGTAGGGATATATTTTATTTCACGCTTCTTGAACGTGAATTTGGTGATATTTGGAACTTGTTTGAAGTGTTATGGTGTAGTTATGTAAACTACTCCTACTATTATTATCTTAGTAAATTATTAAATGGATTAGATAGACATATATAAAAGTGGGCAACCCTTTTTTTATTTTATTATTTTTTTCATCCTTATGTAGTAAGATATATACCTTTTTGGGGATCTTATCCTCTCCACCACCTCCAATTTCGTTACCTCCATCAAAATAAGACCCCAAAGCTTCTCTCCTCTCATAATATTCATCCACTAAATCAATCATCAAGACTTGTTTTGGTTGAGCCACAAACTACTCCACCCGATTGAGGTAAGTTCCGAACCCGTTTTTGAACAGGACAGTTGTTAGTGTTTTCAGCATATCTCCTTGTATAAAATTTAGTTTTAAGTGATCCAAGATATTCTAGAAATCCATTTCATATCCCTACAACTTTCGTTCAGGCTCCAAAACCCAGTTTTGCTTTTATTTACTGGAAAGGGGGTGATGAAGTACAGGGCAGGTGCTTCCCAGATTTCTATTTGCAAACCCTACATGCACCACTGTTAGTATTTTGAGCATATCCTTTTGTACAAAACTGCTATAGGAGTGATTTAAATTTATTTGAAACCCCAAGACATATATCTACATCTTTCATTAAGGCCACAAAGTCTATTTTTTTCGTTTACCCCTTTGAAAGGCGGAAGAGCCGACAAAGACAAGAAAAGACTAGCCGTCCGAATTTGTTTTGCTAGTTCAGGATAGTTTTCACTGATATTGTGTTTAGTTTTGACGTACTAAAACTATTGAACTTAATTAGATATTTGATGGTGTATCTGAGTATATATATATATATACCCTTGTACAAGCTAAGGTAAATTGGCTAAGGAAGTTGACATATTTACTTGATCGTTGCTTTGGGGATTTATAACGTCTTGATTGTTGTGTGAGCTTTAGAAGCCCTAAAGCTCCAAGGTTTGCACCTAAACTTGAAATTCGCTTTCAATTTATTTGGTTTGAGATATTGTGAGAAGCTTGAATCTTGGTGAAATAATACCTACTTTAAATTGTTGTCATATTGATTTTGTTGCTACTTTGATAGTTTACTTGCTTTGAGGGTTGAGAAAGAATATATTGAGACACTTCAATATGATATGATAACTTTAGCATTGAGAATATGATTTTGTAAATTGAGTTATGAGTATGCTTTTTTTTTTTTGGCTAATAAGTTGACTTTTTATTCACCAAGTAAGCTTTACAAACCAGAAAAAAAACAAGAATCCGAGCTATCAAAATTTCGGCCTCAGACTTGCTAGCTACTTCAACTTCCTATACATTTGCTTTTCATCTAATAGTGCTTTAGTGTCACCATACTACTTTATACTTCTATACATCTGTCACTTCTAACTAAGGGTAAAAGTTCAAACTTTCTAGTCTTCTACACAATCTGCTACTGGTGCTTCCTCTGTGGTGCACTTCCTGGACTATGGTCTTCACTATCTGATCTTCACTTCTGTGCTTCTATTGGAAAACTATGCAACTCCTCTCGTGCCATATCTGGTAGACTGCACAGGACAAAGTCATCCTATATATCTCAGCTTCCGGATTTTTCCCTTTGTAATGTGCACTTGCAAATACCACCTCTTCCCGCGCCATTCAAATATTTGTCTGGTGATCCCTTGCCAACTCAACTTTCTTCTCGTACCCCTAAAAATATCGGCCGAACATAGATGAACTGCGGCCCCGATAGTGCATAGGAAAGATAAGCATGTAGCATTGTCAATTATTCCCTATTTCACTAATTTCTCCTTGGTGAGCAGCCTTTCATAGATAGCTAGTCTAAGTATGCTAAAATCACATTGGTGTTATGTGAAGCATTTTTGTAACACGACTTAATTCACCCATATATACGGATTGCTTAAGCGTTATTACATTCTTGATTATGGGGTGACGAGCCTTCTTGAATTCGGATCTTGCCCATATTGACTTTGGATTTGCATTTCGTCTTGATGATAGACTTTTTTCCATTCTCGAGTATGAGTCGAAAGCCACTTTCAACATGGCTCTTGATTCTCTTCATTATTGGGTGACCGCCCTTCTTGATAGGGGCTTCGGTCCTTCTTGATAGGGGCTTCGATCCTTCTTGATATTTGATAATGCTTTATGTGATGGCATGATATATATGTTGGGCGAAATTAACTAACTGAATGACGTTTCATGAATTAGCTTCGAAATCTTTCTTGACACTTGGTATTTGAAGCATCAAAGGCTTTCTTGGAACTTGGTATTTGAAGTTTCGAAAGCTTTCTTGACACTTGGTATTTGAAGCTTCGAAGGCTTTCTTGACACTTGGTATTTGAAATATTAGTATCTTGAACTATTTTATGGTTTGGTGATTCTCTGATTAAGTACTTGGTTGTAAAGCAGATAAGCTTATGTCTTGAACTCACTTCTTACACTTATATTTGATTCATAGCTCACAATTAAATGAACCAAATGGTGAAATTCTTGAATTTTCTTTGGAAAGCTTCTTGATATCTTTAACTATTTTAATATATGATATTTATTCTCTTGAAAGGATCGTACCTTCATTTAGTTCTTGTTTGATATTTCACTCTCTTGAAACCATGGTACCTTCGTTAAGTGCTTGACGATGCTTTTGGATATGCTCATTCCTAGAATTTATTGTTGTACTCCTTACATAGCCTATTTCTCCTTTTGATATGAAACGTTAGTTAAGTTTATGTGCCACTACGCTTTATGCTTAACGATAGTTTTTCACTATCGTAGGTGATGTTCCGAGGAAGACTTAAGGATGGCCAATTGAGGTAGATTATTTGGAAGCTTAGATGAAGATCACATTTGCATAAAAAAAGATGTTCATTTTGCATACTTTTGTGGACTTGTACGTGATCCATGTGACACACTTAGGTATGCATTTTTTAAACTTGTTTACATAGGCCTTTTTTCACTATTAAATTATTGTGAATATCTTGTTCAATAAATTTCTTCTGAACGTTGAGGTATGAAATTTGTTTTTGTTTCGTAAGTGGCATCCTCCCAAAGGGGGTGCTACATCCTATCCCGTCCTTATGATGTTATGCACTCCATGTAGAGGCTCGTAGACGGATATGTACAGCTAGAGGTTCTATGACCATCTCGATCCATACCTTGTTGTATTATTATATTTTGATAGCCTTGTCGATTTTT
>NW_026716587.1:0-38949 GCF_029784015.1 Lycium ferocissimum
CCGATTAAAACACAAATCATGCAATGGGCTCATGAATATGGTCGCTCAACCCACAACGGCGCCATAACACAAACATAACACCGGAAGATTTCAAATCTCCGTAACCCGACATATCACATATCACATCATAACGCAATAACACATCATAACACCAGAATATAAATGGAACCCGGCCCTCTAGCGAGGGACTCGGTGAACCATAACACATCATACTCCGAAATATAACATAGTGCGCACGATCACATAACCGGCCCGGGACTCTGTGAAAGACATAACTGCCATATGCACGAGCAGAGTCGTGGGAAACTATATGCAGTTTAAAACTTGTTCAAAAACTCCATAGAATAGTCAAAACGAACTATCATTTAGACCAAGAGGATAGTCAAATCAAGTTTCCCCCGAATGTCAGTCGGGAACATATCAAATAGAACTTTAGAAATCATAGATACGTATCAAAATCATATGAAGTAGCTTATGGAAGTCAAGAACATAATCGTCATTACAGACTCGATAGGTCAGTAAGTAATCGACGCTCGAGGGTTAAGACGATAATCATGCTAAGTTCTTTCAAAAGTCATTAGAACTATACAAAGGAAAGTCGCGGGACCCACGGACGAGCGTCAACCCAATCCGAGCCCGCCCATGGAAGGTATAATCATTATACGCTACAGAGCCTTCTACGAGCATATCGAGGCGATCCGGTTCTGTCTACGAAAGTTACGGCCCTTTTTCCACATAGAACCCTTTAGGAACAAAATTTTTTATGCAACATTTGAAATCCAATCATACCAAAGACATAAGGACCATTATTCTATTACATTACGAATGCCAACATTAAGAAGTGAATAAGAATCGTAGACATGCTCGGATCGCAAGAATGGAATTACCCCGAGGCTCGTAGCATAGCCTACTTACAACTAAGACATGCCAAAAGAAAGAAAGGTTAGGCTTTACATACCTCGTCCGCTTCCTAAGCTAATCCAAATTTAAGTCTTGGCTTCCCAAGATCTACAACAACGTCGTTAGACACCAAACATTAGTCACAAGCACTTAGAAATCCACTTCGAAGCTAGCACTTCATTTACAGAATTTGGGCAGCATTTCCCCTGTAAATTCAACAACCCCGAGAATTCAACTCGGCCAAATCATCAACAACAATACCAACAACATCAACAAGTGATCCAAAACTCATTCTAACATTAGTAACTCTTTTCTATATAATTCGACGGCATTTCATTTACATTCAAATCACCACATACAATTAAGCCAACTCCAATGCTCATACATTCAAATACCAATCCGAAACCATTCAAACAAAACTCAAGAACATTTCAAACAATCCACACAACATTCCAAATGGCCCAACCAACTTACAACATCACCCGCAACCTTCCAAATTCAATAAGAACAACAACAACACATTCCTTTCTTCCAAATTCATAAACTACACCAACATTCCACACATTAACAACATCATTCTCATAAATTCAAGAAACTATGCTAAAATCACATTAACTTCTACAACAACCCACAAATGTGTTACATCCCGTATTTTCGTACGTCGGAAAGCGTGCGAGTTAAATGATATTAGTAACGGACACGAGGTTATCCCCCAAGCTTATAGGTGGTTAAAGTGATGGTACACATGTACCGTAAGGATTTGAAGTTAAACTAATCGAAGAAAATAAGTTTTGTCGAGGTTCGAAATTTATTTGACGAAATACGGTTCAAGCTATACTACCCTGTATTTTTGGGACTAGGAAAATTTAATCGTCCATCGGGAGCAAATTTACCCGAGCCTGGAGAATTCGATCATATCCAAGGATAAAAAAAATCAAGAGCTCGGTGTATACAAGGAATGAAGTCCCAAAATTATTTAAGACGAAAAGTGTGACGACGATGATTGAAAATAATATTTATGTGTAGCAAATGAGGCCATGGACTATGGTATATCACATAATCATGGCAATGAGTATATGAAGTGTATTAAAAATAATTATTATTTACGTGGACTGAGATCAAGAATTTATTATGGGTGTAATTAAGTGGAGATAATGGTAATTAATTATGTTAAATGGATAAGCTCTATGGAAACACCTTTACACGTGGGGTTATGACATAAATAAAACAATGACTAATGTATAGCCGTACAAATGGATGTGCTGTGGCTACCTTGGAATTATTTTCACTTTTATCTATTAATGTAGTGGTTCTGTCACGACCCAGCCCCGTGGGCCGTGACTGGTGTCCTACTTGGACACCCATACGTACCTACCTAACAGATCCGATATATCAAATAGCTAATGCGTTTAACATATTTAAAACCATACAGATATAAGGTGCATCGCTCGAACATACATATACATATATACATACTGAAACCCGTACAGAAGCCGTTAAGGCTATTATATCAGATAAAGTCGCAAACTCGCACATACTTACCGAACAGTGACAACCCATATCCCACAAACATGTCTACAGGCCTCTAACATACAGAACAGAATCAGAAGACGGGACAGGGCCCCGCCGTACCCAAATATTCATATGTACATAGCAAACAGACAACAAAAGATATATACCAAAAGTATTAGCTCCGGATCAAAAGGAGCTCTCCAAACAGCAGACTGGCGTCCTAAACTGGCGGCGTATCACGCGGCGCGTCTGTACCTGTGGGCATGTAACACAGCCCCCGAGAAGCAAGGGGGTCAGTACGAAGATGTACCGAGTATGTAAAGCGGAAACATAACATACATAATTAAAATAACCAAGTCGATATGAAAAATCGTAACGTACGGAAATACGAAATAAAGCGGACGGTGGATTCGTAGCGGAGTCAGACTTACAGAATGTACAGACAGAATCATAGGCGGAGTCAGACTTACAGAGCGTACAGACAGAATCTTATTATGTCAGATTTAGGAATTTCGGCTGACGGAGGCACAATGCGTACGAGATCGAAGATACGAAGTGTGACGACGGAGACTTTCGCACAAAACCGTATCTCAAGTATATGTCGGACGGAATCGTAGTCCGAATCGGACGTACGGAATCGTAACGAGAATCATGCACGCAGTCATAATCATATACGTACGTACATACCGTATATCAAATCTCAATCACATACGACAGATCCCGCCCTTAATAAGGGGACGCGGTAACGAACCCGCCCTCGTAGTACGGGACGCGGTGGACGACGAATCGCATCAAATGCCATCCCGGCCGCCATCCCCATAATATCACATAATCGCATCATAATCGCATCACATCGGATAGACAGAGATCCCGGCCCGCACAATCCGAGGGACGCGGTGAACAATGCAAGGAAGTGCACGATTACGTAACCTCGGCCCGGCGCACGTGAAGGAAGCGTTCGAGGCATCCACGAACGTACAAATGAGAAACCATATGCATACGGACCGACATACGGTACTTAACAAACCGAAATAGTTCGGAAAACGTATCAAATCGTAGTCGATCGTAGCGAACGCAGTGTCCGTAATCGTTCCCGGATGTCGACTAATATCGAGATTCGATAGATGGTCACAATACTCTTTAGTTAGCGGACGGAAATATAATTAAGAGTTACTTCGAAAAAACGAACGAAACGGATCAATTTGAACCATATCGGAAGTATCAGGGTATTATGGGCCCACCTCGGACCCAACCATAGTAAAATACGTAAAATTATGGATAATAAACCTTAGGGAGTCGTCCATAACCATCTTAGAGTGTTTCGACTCCATTTATGGAAGTTGCATACTTGTAGGTCAATTGAGAAGAAATTGGTTCAATCTTACTGAATGTTTTGGCGCTATTTTCAATCTCGAATTCCGAGAAGCAGAAGTACAATCGAGGCTCGCTTTCAAGCCTGTTAAACTCAGAACATGCCAAAGAAAGATAGGGAAGGCTTTACATACCTCAATTACGCCTTATGCTCGCTTGGCTTCACTTCCAATTTCGTCGAAACCGCAAATGGTCTCTTTACAAGCATTACTATTCATGAAAGCTAACATTTCAACTTTGGTCTATACTTGGCTACCGAAATTTCGGAAAGACTTCCCCTACACACATGACACCCCCGAGATTCAACTCGGCTCAAAACAACCAAGCAACAACCCAACAACAACATCAATAATCACAATGAAACACAACATAACATAAATAGTCTTCTTTCTTCATAAGCAACAACTTCCAAACTAACTTCACATTTGCAAACTAACATCGACGTTCTCATATTCATTTACTCATTTAAGACCACTACAACATAATTCGAGGCATATCATACCATTTTTCACCAAACATACATAAGGTATACACAATATACAAGTTTCCAACATAAGGCCAAAATTCTCATTTCAACTTCATACTTTCAAATCAATACTAACTCAACCCATTAAACCTTCATTGATGTTATAAGAATCATAACGACACGACTAACATATCAAACAAAACAATTCGTTTCCATTTCCATTTTCTCATGGCTCACGGCCAACCCTCATTTTTTCCAACTTCTATCAAATTCATTCCACTTTCACTTCCAACATAGGTTACACCATAAACACACTAGATTACAACATAAAATTCAACATATCTCATTTGTACAAACACACACACATACTACCCTATACATGCATGAACACCTACCATGCAAACTTCCATATTTTCATAGTTTCTTCTCATTTCTACATACTACAACATTAACTAACCATCATAACATAATGAAAGGGACTAATTCTTACCTTTTCCTCACTTCTTCCACTTGCCACCAAAGATGGTTTCTTGCCAAACCAATTATATCACTTTGTAGAGGCTCTTGCACTTAGTTATAATTCCACAAGAATTTGAATTTTGAACCAAGGATTTAGCTCCAAGAATTTTCTCCTTTTTCTTTCTCTCTTTTCCTCTAGGGCCGAATGGCTCCTCTTATTTGTTCTTGAGTTTTCCTTTTGTCTTGCTTGTTTCTCTTGAAAATTCTAGACTTATGGTCCCTTTATATAATTAATTATCACATGCAAAATTAAATAATTCATGGGTTTGGGCCATAAGTGGCCGGTTGGGCTCTCCTTTGGGCCTTTGTTTTTTTTTTTTTTTGAGCCCAAATCTTCATGAATCACATTTTTGCAATTTCCAAAATAAATTTCTAAAATTCCAAATTTTGCCCTTAGGCCTTCTCCGGTGTTTTCACGTTCGAATTTCCATAACCGACATACACATACTAAGAAAATTTCAAACATAGCCTTCTTTCTCATAATTTACAATTACTTCGAATTTTCCGATTACGCAAAAAGGCGGGATATAACATCCTCCCCCCCTTAAAACATTCGTCCTCGAATGTTAATTCAACCTCATGGTGGATCAAAATCGGTCGGGGAGGTCTTTTGCCATTTACTTACTTGCACTTGATCAAAGAGCTTGCAACGGCCTTCATTTTCCAACTTCATCCCTCTTTCTTTGATATCGCCGTATTAGGGTTATTCGTACCGTCTTAAATCGGATATGCGGCGGACAGAATCTTAACCAGAACCAGAGGATCGAGCGGACGTCAGACGGAATCATATTCGAAGTCAGAAGTACAAAAGTACGACAGACAGAATCATATTCCGACGATTATCTTAAGCGAATTCAAATTCGAAGCCAGACGTACAGAAGTATATCAAACGGGTCTATAATCAGAGTCAGACATATAGAGATTCGTCGGACAGATTTCGAAGTCGAGTCGACATATAGACACATACACGGACAAATTCACCGCCGAGGTCGTACGTACGTACGTATGTCGACGGATCCGTGATCCGGCGTACATACGTAAATATATCGTACGTATTCGTATCGCAGTCGGATGTACGAAATTTATCGTACGTATTTGGAATCGGATCGGACGTACCGAAGTTTATTGGACGAACTATGAGCGCAGTTAAACGTACGGAGGCATATTAAACGGATACGTAACGAGATTCGGGGAGCACGGGGGTGTAAAACGTAGTTTCACCGAACACAGGGACGTCGAAATGTGGCATACAGAATCATAATCAGAGATACAGAATATAGTTAACGTGAACACGTATGATCGTATGCACATATTTTTCTAAAAAGATTAATTGCATACACGGGTCCACATTTGGCAACGCATCCGGGTCCCGCCGACCGCTCAAAGCGTATATGCGGTTCGAAGGACCGCTCGACCGGGGCTCCGCCGCGACCCCCGCGACACCGCCGGGGCCGCGCATACCCCGCCCCGTGGGGGCCACCGGGGGAGAAGACGAGCCAAAGCAACCGACCCGGCCGGGTCGGGCCGAGCCACCGAACCGCCCTTGTACGGCACTCTCTCACGTGATGATCCGGACTACCACAAAAATAGCGAGGCGCCCGTAGCGCGGTAGCACTCCCCGGATGGGGCTTACCACAATAAGTACACCGGCACAGGTGGCCTCGGGTCGACCCGAACCCCCACTCATCCGCGGACCGATGCTCGAAATCTCGGCCGGCCCCGCACGGACTCGCATCATCGAAACGTCTCGCCGGCGGATCGTGCACCCCGCCCGACGGAGGGGAAATCTCGGACTCGCCGCCGAGGCCATCCGCCTCGGGTGTCTCCGGAATACCCCGCAGATCTGGCCCTTTTTGTCACGACCCAACTCCGTAGGCCGCGACACGTGCCCTAGTTGGACACTCATACGTACCTTACCCTAAATTGGCAAAATATTAAAGACAAAGTAAATAATAATTTAACAAGGACAAGTGGGTATGCCGCACGAAGGCCGATAAGGCCGTCACAAACATAGATAAACTCTAAACGTACGCAAATCTCACGAAACATATACGTAACCCACACCACATGTCTACGTACCTCTACAGAACAAAACATAATCATATGACGGGACGTGGCCCCGCCGTACCTTAATAAATACGTACATATGTAGCGTAAAATTTCATATCAAATATGGGCTCCGGACAAAGGAGCACTTCAACAATGACCGAGCGTATAACCTAAGCAAATGGATCCTCAAACCGCCGTTCGCACCGCGCGGCACGAAACGTAAACCCCCGAAGAAAGGGGGTCGCACGGAAAATGTACCGAATATGTAAAGCAGAAAATGTAATAAACAAAACTAAAATCGAAAAAGAATGTGCGTAAAACGAACGAGATGCATAGCTAATCAAAAATGCGTACCGTAGAACATACGTAATGCATGCAGCAAAAAACATATGCAAAAGCCGGCCCCGCTATGGGACTCGGTGAACGCAGCAAAGGCGCTCCTTCGTCCCGCGCCAAACACATCATACTTCGTAGCAGAGAGTATCTCCGAAACAAATCATAACATACCAAGTGGCCACATCACATAACATAATCGTATATCGAATATATGTACATGGCACATCATACTTCGGACCCATGTACATGTCATACCGCCCCTCACACCGGGCACGGCGAACAATGCAGACATACGCTTGAGAACATATCCTGGCCCGGGCTCAGTGGGGGAAACATTGGGGCATCCACGAGTGGAGTAATGAGAAACTAATGCAATAAAAATACCATAAAAATTTCCAGAGACTCAATGAGGCATATCGGATAACGAATCAAGTCAATGAAATCGAACTGAGTCATAGTACGTACCTTTCGGACATCACGGCGGATTATGTCAAACAGAACTTTCAGAGTCGAAGTACATATCAAAACGCTTCATAGGACTTAATAGAATATTTAAAATGATTTTTGTTTAGTAGCTAAAACATTTCTTAAAGCCGCTCGAAGACAAATCGTAAGTACAAAAGAGTAAAATCAGAAATAAGGGGCCCACCTCAGTCAATTGAGGTGGCGGACGTAAATTTTAATCATTGGGCTTCATAAAGTTATTTAGGAAAGTTTCGAAGCGATTCGGGTTCATTTGCAAGAAATACGAAGGTTGAAGCGTTCTTATATCCAAAAACAAGCTTCATGATTCAATTATACTGAATGAATAGAATTTAAAGTCAAACTCGAATTCCTAGGAGCAGAATTATCCCCGAAGGTCTGTTTTCGGCCTAATAGGTCTAGGACGTGCCAAACAAAGAATAGGGGTAGCTTTACATACCTTTCTTGTCCCTTGCACTTGCCAAAACTTCAATCCCGTTTCGTCAGAAATCTGCAAATGGTCATCTTTACCTAGTTACTATTCATGGAAGCTAACATTTCAATCTTTGGTTTCTATCTGGCTACCGAAATTTCGGCAGCACTTCCCCTATAAATACGCCACCCCGAGAATTAAACTCGGCCAATTACATCAACACAATACCAACCAAACATTCTAACAACATTACCATTCAATTCAAAATATATCATAATGCCAATAACTCTTATCCAAATATTTCAACAACATTCCAAATGTTCAATTCAACTTCATATATTCAAACTAACATCAATACTTACATGTTCAAGTAGCAATCCGCGGCCATTCAAATACGATTTAAGAACGTTCCAAGAGATCCATACAATATTCAAAACAACTCAACAATAAGTCACCTTACCCGAAATCCATCAACTACACTAGGGATCTCAACAACACATTTTCTCCTTCCGAATTCATAAACTACATCAACAAACCATACCTTAACATCATTATTCATGCAAATTCAAGAAACCACATTAAAGCCATATTAATTCTTAAATCAGCCCACACGGTTTTAGCTTCAACTTGGGATCATTAAATTTCATTTTTACATCATATAAAGCATGACGACAACAACCAAAACACCAAATAACATTAGCTCATTTCATGCACTCCAAGCAGCCCCTATTCGGCCACTCCACAACATGCAACACTCCATGAGTTTCTTTCATTTTCCACATATCACAACAACACATAAACATGTTGAATTCAATTTCTCTCCATTCCTACACAATATACATATTTGCACGGCCACACATACATTTTCGGCCACAACCTCAACTTCAATATTCCATGATTTTTCATTCATTTCCATACTTCACAACACATACAAATCATCTATAACATATAGAAAATAAGATTAGAACTCACCTTCTTCCTCCTCTCTCTTCATTCGGCTAAGGCAAGGATTTGCTAGAACAAGAACTTTGCTTGATTCAACAACTACTTCATGTTGTTTAGCACCTTCCAAAGAGTGGAAAACATGGAAGAAAATAATTTTTTGTGGTGAAATCTCCATGGCCAAATTCGGCCAGCCCCTTGAACCGAACAACCCCTTTTTTTTTCTCCATGTTTCTTCATTTTTCTAGAGCTTGGAAGATGACTAAATAATGCTAAGTCATCTTATAATATAAGTGTGTCATGGTCCACAAGTCATGTGCAAGTCACATGGCTTTTAATTTCATGAAAATTAACTCTCCAATTCTTCACTTTTGGCTCCATATTTCATGAAACACTAGTCTCCATAATTTCACTTTCAACCCCACGTTTTTCTTAATATCCCATTCCAACAAAATAACAAGCAACTTACGCTTTAAAACAAAATCGTGGTTAAAATCTTTCACTTCACATCCCGGAAAGCCTCTTGTCCTTAACTTTCCGCAACTAGTCCGGAATGTCCCGACGTACAAAAGTGCGGGATATAACATCCTTCCCCCCTTTAGAACATTCGTCCTCGAATGTTCAATCAACCTTACAAGGTCTTATAAGGATCTCGGGGGGCTACCATTATTACTATAGTTTGCAGTTTCAGCTACCACTTATTCCTCCTTCTCCACTTTCTCTTCCGTTATTCAAGTCCTTACTTCTCCGCTATTATTCTGCCATAGCACCTTAACACACATCACATCTTCGGCACGCAACCTACTTACCCTACGAGTAATGCGACGAGGTCCAATACATTCCGAGTTGAACTTTTCCTTCCTTTTCTTACTTTTTATTTCAGGGCTTGCTATCATTGGCAAATAATCCCGCTACCTACACCTTACTTTTAACCCCGCACAGTAGTGTTATCTTTCACATTGCCTCCGTAATTTGCTTGTCACTTCACTTAGTCGTATTCATTCTTTTCTGTGAGCGTTCACCTTTTAGGGTCGTATCATTTAGGACCTTCCGCAATTTATTCCTGCATCGTCTCAATTACCCTCATAACTTCAACCTCCTTTGCCGCCCCTCGACCTTATTGACTCGCCTTGGCAGAAGCGTAACCGTAGTCCCCGACACCCTATCTGTGATGTCGTAGGGTCGATTATCTCTATTTTACGTTTGCTTCCTTCGCACTCGCTTCCCCCTTTCGAGGGCGTACTTAGTATAATTCCCGATCATACTTTACCCTATGCCTATGTTTCCGCTTCAATCCAAACGTATTTTGATTCTGATGTTTTGGTCTTCTGACCTTCCACTTACTTGCTTTCTTTCCTTTCCAAATATCATTGCATTCGAACTTTCCAAACTTAACCCGTGGTAAAACAACATCAACTTGTCTTATAACATTGGTGCCACTTATACTATTTCCCACTTAAGCTTTGCTACCCTGCCCGCTTAAGGCCATTTCTATACCGCCCTGAGAATTGCCGGGATACACATATCTGCTGATATAACCATATATGGGACACACACCTACGCAGACACGTAGTCGCTATCGTCCCACTCATATAATATTTCCAAACACTGCTCGGACTCACCTCAATTTCCAAGATCGTGACACATCTCCTTCTTCCTTACCGGTCTAATTTGCCTCGTTCTACGTGACCTCTTAAAATGTTCGTCTACTCGGTATATTCCAAGTCCCTTTAGACTACTCCAGCTTCCCATTTGCTTCTCTCGGGTTGAAATTGTAAAATTTTCAGAAACTTCCCAGGGGGTCACCCATCATAGAATTGTTCTCACTCTAGCACGCTTAACTTCAGAATTCCGGTGAAATACAATGCTTTAACGCCAGTCTGACAGCGTCCCCCGCACTGTATAACCTTCAGTACACAATCTGGAGTAAATTGAAGCCTTATCAGATTTCTCAGGCGCTCTCGTAGCTCAATTACTATTTTGCCCCTGTACTCTTGTCCTAACCATGCTATTATTTCTCCTCGCCACAACTCGTCATAATTTATTCATGCTTGTCAATTCCATCGGTACCTTAATATAATACTCTATCAAGATTTGCCAACCTCCTTTAACTCATTTCTCAATGTCACAATCCCCTTTTCGAATTCTTTTTACCATATCGTTATCGACCTCCTGATTACCACGACCGCCAATTCCATATTCTGTCTTTACTATTAACACGACCTTTCACGACATATTACAAATCCCTACCTC
Organism: Lycium ferocissimum; assembly: GCF_029784015.1. Taxonomy (NCBI): domain Eukaryota; kingdom Viridiplantae; phylum Streptophyta; class Magnoliopsida; order Solanales; family Solanaceae; genus Lycium; species Lycium ferocissimum. The sequence goes on from NW_026716587.1 coordinate 11,244, forward strand.
ATTCTTGTTTTATTCCTGGGAGAATTTCGGCAGAGTTTCCTCTATATCTCTGACTATCGCAAAACCTGTACACAGGAAATACCAACACTGCCTCACGGGGCCAACAACATATATATACATATCGCACCAAATCACAGCCACACAGGGCTCCCAGCATCGACAATAACATGAGAATAGGGAATTTTTACCTCGTGTGTCCGTCTTGGACTGCACCTGTTACGCTCTTCTGCTTACTTTTCCTCTTCAAAATTTTTAGCTCTACATTTCTCGTACTCCAGTACCTTATTTGACATATACCATTCGTGCCCTTACTTACCTGCGTGCTTTATAATCTTCACTATCGTCAATCGCTTCCCTTTGTCGATGTCGCTCTTCTGCTGAAATCAAGGGTTAGTGCGGAGAATCTCATTTCCTATGACTTGGCTCTATCGCACGATCTAAGACAGAAACAAGGTCACTGATTCCTAAATGCCCCGCAGCCTCCTGTTTATAAATGTGGCCGGCTTCACACCATAAACAGGACTCTGCCGGACACGGTCTGTAGACATTCCGAGGACGAACCGCTCTGATACCACTTTTGTCACGACCCAACTCCGTAGGCCGCGACACGTGCCCTAGTTGGACACTCATACGTACCTTACCCTAAATTGGCAAAATATTAAAGACAAACGGAAATAATAATTTAACAAGGACAAGTGGGTATGCCGCACGAAGGCCGATAAGGCCGTCACAAACATAGATAAACTCTAAACGTACGCAAATCTCACGAAACATATACGTAACCCACACCACATGTCTACGTACCCCTACGTAACAAAACATAATCATATGACGGGACAGTGGCCCCGCCGTACCCTTAATAAATACGTACATATGTAGCAGAAAATTTCATATCAAATATGGGTTCGGACAAAGGAGCACTTCAACACCGAGCAGATAACCTAAGGGCCGGATCCTCAAACCGTTCGCACCGCGCGCGTGCACGAAACGCAGCCCCCGAAGAAAGGGGGTCGCACGGAAAATGTACCGAATATGTAAAGAGAAAATGTAATAAACAAAACTAAAATCGTAAAGTAATGTGCGTAAAAACGAACGAGATGCATAGCTAATCAAAAATGCGTATCGTAGATCATACGTAATGCATGCAGAAAACATATGCAAAAGCCGGCCCCGCTATGGGACTCGGTGAACAGAGCAAAGGCGCTCCCTTCTGTCCCGCGCCAAACACATCATACTTCAGAGTAGAGAGTATCTCCGAAACAAATCATAACATACCAAGTGGCCACATCACATAACATAATCAGATATCAGAATATATGTACATGGCACATCATACTTCGGACCCATGTACATGTCATACCTGCCCCCTCACACCGGGCACGGCGAACAATGCAGAGACATACGCTTGAGAACATATCCCGGCCCGGCTCGTTGGGGAAACATTGGGCATCCACGAGTGGAGTAGTGAGAAACTAATGCAATAAAAATACCATAAAAATTTCCAGAGACTCAATGAGGCATATCGGATAACGAATCAAGTCAATGAAATCGAACTGAGTCATAGTACGTACCTTTCGGACATCACGGCGGATTATGTCAACCGTAACTTTCGTAGTCGAAGTACATATCAAAACGCTTCATAGGACTTAATGGAATATTTAAAATGATTTTTGTTTAGTAGCTAAAACATTTCTTAAAGCCGCTCGAAGACAAATCGTAAGTACAAAAGAGTAAAATCAGAAATAAGGGGCCCACCTCGGTCAATTGAGGTGGCGGACGTAAATTTTAATCATTGGGCTTCATAAAGTTATTTAGGAAAGTTTCGAAGCGATTCGGGTTCATTTGCAAGAAATACGAAGTTTGAAGCGTTCTTATATCCAAAAACAAGCTTCATGATTCAATTATACTGAATGAATAGTATTTAAAGTCAAACTCGAATTCCTAGGAGCAGAATTATCCCCGAAGGTCTGTTTTCGGCCTAATAGGTCTAGGACGTGCCAAACAAAGAATAGGGGTAGCTTTACATACCTTTCTTGTCCCTTGCACTTGCCAAAACTTCAATCCCGTTTCGTCAGAAATCTGCAAATGGTCATCTTTACCTAGTTACTATTCATGCAAGCTAACATTTCAATCTTTGGTTTCTATCCTGCTACCGAAATTTCGGCAAAGACTTCCCCTATAAATACGCCACCCCGAGAATTAAACTCGGCCAATTACATCAACACAATACCAACCAAACATTCTAACAACATTACCATTCAATTCAAAATATATCATAATGCCAATAACTCTTATCCAAATATTTCAACAACATTCCAAATGTTCAATTCAACTTCATATATTCAAACTAACATCAATACTTACATGTTCAAGTAGCAATCCGCGGCCATTCAAATACGATTTAAGAACGTTCCAAGAGATCCATACAATATTCAAAACAACTCAACAATAAGTCACCTTACCCGAAATCCATCAACTACACTAGGGATCTCAACAACACATTTTCTCCTTCCGAATTCATAAACTACATCAACAAACCATACCTTAACATCATTATTCATGCAAATTCAAGAAACCACATTAAAGCCATATTAATTCTTAAATCAGCCCACACGGTTTTAGCTTCAACTTGGGATCATTAAATTTCATTTTTACATCATATAAAGCATGACGACAACAACCAAAACACCAAATAACATTAGCTCATTTCATGCACTCCAAGCAGCCCCTATTCGGCCACTCCACAACATGCAACACTCCATGAGTTTCTTTCATTTTCCACATATCACAACAACACATAAACATGTTGAATTCAATTTCTCTCCATTCCTACACAATATACATATTTGCACGGCCACACATACATTTTCGGCCACAACCTCAACTTCAATATTCCATGATTTTTCATTCATTTCCATACTTCACAACACATACAAATCATCTATAACATATAGAAAATAAGATTAGAACTCACCTTCTTCCTCCTCTCTCTTCATTCGGCTAAGGCAAGGATTTGCTAGAACAAGAACTTTGCTTGATTCAACAACTACTTCATGTTGTTTAGCACCTTCCAAAGAGTGGAAAACATGGAAGAAAATAATTTTTTGTGGTGAAATCTCCATGGCCAAATTCGGCCAGCCCCTTGAACCGAACAACCCCCTTTTTTTTTCTCCATGTTTCTTCATTTTTCTAGAGCTTGGAAGATGACTAAATAATGCTAAGTCATCTTATAATATAAGTGTGTCATGGTCCACAAGTCATGTGCAAGTCACATGGCTTTTAATTTCATGAAAATTAACTCTCCAATTCTTCACTTTTGGCTCCATATTTCATGAAACACTAGTCTCCATAATTTCACTTTCAACCCCACGTTTTTCTTAATATCCCATTCCAACAAAATAACAAGCAACTTACGCTTTAAAACAAAATCGTGGTTAAAATCTTTCACTTCACATCCCGGAAAGCCTCTTGTCCTGAACTTTCCGCAACTAGTCCGGAATGTCCCGACGTACAAAAGTGCGGGATATAACACTTTTGGGCCGCCTCCTATCATAATCTCTGACAGATCGATCCTCCTTATGTCGGTCTTCTACACCCCGTGCATAAGCCCGCAACCGGCGATGTCCATACCAACAGGCCGCCATCGCCACGCAAAGAATCAACCAAATGTGGGTCCGGGCCCCATCACGTACCGCGCATCCGGTCCTCCATATCGGCCACAATCGTCGGCGCATATCGGGCCAGAGAATCAAACTCCAAATTATACTCACGAACACTCCGACCCCTCTGCTTTATCTGCAAGAACCGATCAACTCTCGCCCGTCGCAGCTCTGGTGGTAGAAAGTGGCGGAGGAACGCAGCCGAAAACTCATCCCATGTAGCTGGGGGAGCACCCTCACCCCTAGACAGCCCCCAGGACTCATACCAATTTAGGGCGACGTCCCGCATCTATGCCAAAGAAGCTCGACGACTCGGTCGGCGAAGCCCGGACCAATCCCAACGAGCGCCGCATCCGCCGAATGAAATCACGAGGGTCCTCTGGTTTAGACCCGAAAACTCTCGGGGGACCACACGTCGCAGAAATCTCGCACCCTCAGTTATCGCGCCCGTCATCATCATCGCCCTCTCGCCCGCGTCCGCGAGCCCCCGGGCCCACTATCGTCGCGGGCCCCCGGACCGCTCCTCAATGTCCCGTCCTCTCGCTCCGGCCGGGGAGCGGCGCCGGAGCGGGCCCGAGGGGCCCGCTCGGCCTCATCCGGTGGCGGAGTGCGGTCGAACCCTCCGACCGAAGTACACACGGCGTGGTGTGTGAGCACGTGTGTGTAACTCTCGGTATCCGGATAGTCTCTCCCTCCTTCGCTTTTCCCTTCGGGCGCCCGTTGCCTTCTTCGAGGCATTACCGAAAAAATATAACAGTCGTCGTAAGCGGAAGGCATCCCGATAACACGTATCTAACGCACGATCTAAGAGTCAAAGGAAGGGTAACATAACATCCTAGATGTCCTGTAGCCTCCTGTTTATAGATGTGGGGCCCAACACACCAATAAACAAGACTCTACTAGACACGGCCTGTAGACATTCCGAGAACCGACCGCTTCGATACCACTTTTGTCACGACCCCCCCCGTGTCGTGATCGGTGTCCTACTTGGACACCCATACGTACCTACCTACCGCATCCGATATATCAAATAGCTAATGCGTTTAACATATTTAAAACTATACAGATATAAGGTGCATCGCTCGAACATACATATACATATATACATACTGAAACCTGTACAGAAGTATCAGGGTATTATGGGCCCACCTCGGACCCAACCATAGTAAAATACGTAAAATTATGGATAATAAACCTTAGGGAGTCGTCCATAACCATCTTAGAGTGTTTCGACTCCATTTATGGAAGTTGCATACTTGTAGGTCAATTGAGAAGAAATTGGTTCAATCTTACTGAATGTTTTGGCGCTATTTTCAATCTCGAATTCCGAGAAGCAGAAGTACAATCGAGGCTCGCTTTCAAGCCTGTTAGACTCAGAACATGCCAAAGAAAGATAGGGAAGGCTTTACATACCTCAATTACGCCTTATGCTCGCTTGGCTTCACTTCCAATTTCGTCAGAAATCTGCAAATGGTCGCTCTTACCATTCATTATTCATGAAAGCTAACATTTCAACTTTGGTCTATACTTGGCTACCGAAATTTCGCAAAGACTTCCCCCACACACATGACACCCCCGAGATTCAACCGGCTCAAAACAACCAGCAACAACCCAACAACAACATCAATAATCACAATGAAACACAACATAACATAAATAGTCTTCTTTCTTCATAAGCAACAACTTCCAAACTAACTTCACATTTGCAAACTAACATCGACGTTCTCATATTCATTTACTCATTTAAGACCACTACAACATAATTCGGAGGCATATCATACCATTTTTCACCAAACATACATAAGGTATACACAATATACAAGTTTCCAACATAAGGCCAAAATTCTCATTTCAACTTCATACTTTCAAATCAATACTAACTCAACCCATTAAACCTTCATTGATGTTATAAGAATCATAACGACACGACTAACATATCAAACAAAACAATTCGTTTCCATTTCCATTTTCTCATGGCTCACGGCCAACCCTCATTTTTTCCAACTTCTATCAAATTCATTCCACTTTCACTTCCAACATAGGTTACACCATAAACACACTAGATTACAACATAAAATTCAACATATCTCATTTGTACAAACACACACACATACGGCCCTATACATGCATGAACACCTACCATGCAAACTTCCATATTTTCATAGTTTCTTCTCATTTCTACATACTACAACATTAACTAACCATCATAACATAATGAAAGGGACTAATTCTTACCTTTTCCTCACTTCTTCCACTTGCCACCAAAGATGGTTTCTTGCCAAACCAATTATATCACTTTGTAGAGGCTCTTGCACTTAGTAATAATTCCACAAGAATTTGAATTTTGAACCAAGGATTTAGCTCCAAGAATTTTCTCCTTTTTCTTTCTCTCTCTTTTCCTCTAGGGCCGAATGGCTCCTCTTATTTCTTCTTGAGTTTTCCTTTTGTCTTGCTTGTTTCTCTTGAAAATTCTAGACTTATGGTCCCTTTATATAATTAATTATCACATGCAAAATTAAATAATTCATGGGTTTGGGCCATAAGTGGTAGGTTGGGCTCTCCCTTTGGGCCTTTGTTTTTTTTTTTTTTTTTTTTGAGCCCAAATCTTCATGAATCACATTTTTGCAATTTCCAAAATAAATTTCTAAAATTCCAATTTTGCCCTTAGGCCTTCTCCGGTGTTTTCACGTTCGAATTTCCATAACCGACATACACATACTAAGAAAATTTCAAACATAGCCTTCTTTCTCATAATTTACAATTATTTCGAATTTTCCGATTATGCAAAAAGGCGGGATATAACATCCTCCCCCCCTTTAAAACATTCGTCCTCGAATGTTAATTCAACCTCATGGTGGATCAAAATCAGTCGGGGAGGTCTTTTTGCCATTTACTTACTTGCACTTGATCAAAGAGCTTGCAACGGCCTTCATTTTCCAACTTCATCCCTCTTTCTTCGATATCGCCGTATTAGGGTTATTCGTACCGTCTTAAATCGGATATGCGGCGGACAGAATCTTAACCAGAACCAGAGGATCAAGCGGACGTCAGACGGAATCATATTCGAAGTCAGAAGTACAAAAGTACGACAGACAGAATCATATTCCGACGATTATCTTAAGCGAATTCAAATTCGAAGCCAGACGTACAGAAGTATATCAAACGGGTCTATAATCAGAGTCAGACATATAGAGATTCGTCGGACAGATTTCGAAGTCAGAGTCAGACATATAGACACATACACCAGACAAATTCACCGCTGAGGTCAGACGTACAGACGTATGTCAGACAGATCCGTGATCCGGGGCAGACATACAGAAATATATCGAACGTATTCGTATCGCAGTCGGATGTACGTAAATTTATCGGACATTTAGAATCAGGATCAGACGTACCGAAGTTTATTGGACAGAACTATGAGCAGAGTTGAACGTACAGAGGCATATTAAACAGATACGTAATGAGATTCAGGAGCACAGGGGTGTAGTAAACAGAGTTTCACCGAACACAGGGACGTCGAAATGTGGCATACAGAATCATAATCAGAGATACAGAATATAGTTAACCAGAACACAGTACAGATCAGATGCACATATTTTTCAGAAAAAAGATTAATTGCATACCTGGGTCCACATTTGGCAACGCATCTGGGTCCTGCCGACCAGTCAAAGCGTATATGCGGTTCGAAGGACCGCTCGTACTGGGAGCTCCGCCGCGACCCCTGCCGCGACCGCCGCGCGGCATACCCCCGCCCGCGGGGCGGGGCCACCGCGCGAGAAGACGAGCCAAGAATCGACCCGCCGGGCCGGGCCGAGCCACCGAACCGCCTTGCACGGCACTCTCTCACGTGATGATCTCGGACTACCACAAAAATAAATAGGCGCCCGTAGACGGTAGCACTTCCTGGGGGGGCTTACCACAATAAGTACACCGGGGCATAGGTGGGTCCGGGCATCGACCCGAACCCCTACTCATCCGCGGACCTCGATGTTCGAAATCCTCGGCCGGCCCCGAACGGACTCGCATCATCGAAACGCCCACCGGCGGATCGTGCACCCCCGCCCGACGGAGGGGAAATCTCCGGATCGCCGCCGAGGCCATCCGCCTCGGTGTCTCGTCGAATACCCCGCGATCCGGCCCTTTTGGGGCCGCCTCCTATCATAATCTCTCGACGCATCGATCCTCCTTATGTCGATCTTCTACACCCCGTGCATAAGCTCGCAACCGGGCGATGTCCATACCGGTCCCGGCCGCCATCGCCATGCAGCAATCAACCAAATAGGGGTCCAGTCCCATCACGTACCGGTGCATCCGGTCCTCCATATCGGCCACAATCGTCGGCGCATATCGGGCCAGAGAATCAAACTCCAAATTATACTCACGAACACTCCGACCCCTCTGCTTTATCTGCAAAAACCGATCAACTCTCGCCCGCCGCGGCCTCGGTGGTAAAAAGTGGCGGAGGAAGGCGTACCGAAAACTCGTCCCATGGGCGGGGAGCACCTCACCCCTAGACAGCCCCCAAGACTCATACCAATTTAGGGCGACATCCCGCAATCTGTGCGAGCAAGCTCGACAGACTCGGTCGCTGAAGCCCGGACCAATCCCAACGAGCGCTGCATCTGCCGAATGAAATCATGAGGGTCCTCATCGGGCTTAGACCCGAAAAACTCTGGGGGACCACATGTCGAAATCTCGGACCCTCGGCTATCGCGCCCGTCATCATCATCGCCTCTCCGTCCGCGTCCGCGAGCCCGTCCACCACTATCGTCGTCCGGCCACCGGACCGCCTCCCTCAATGTCCTCGTCCTCTCGCTCCGGCCGGGGAGCGGGCGCCGGAGCCGCCGAGGGGGCCCGCTCCGGCCTTATCCGGTGGCGGAGTGGTCGAACCCTCCGACCTGGGCACAATACCGGCGTGGTCCGAGCACGAGCCCGGTAACTCTCGTATCCCGACTAGTCTCCCTCCTTCGCTTTGCCCTTCTGGGCAGCCGCTGCCTTCTTCGGAGGCATTACTGAAAAATATAACAGTTCGTCAGAAGGGAAGGCATCCTGATAACACAGATCTAACGCACGATCTAAGAGTCAAAGGAAGGGTAACATAACATCCTAGATGTCCTGTAGCCTCCTGTTTATAGATGTGGGGCCCAACACACCAATAAACAAGACTCTACTAGACACGGCCTGTAGACATTCCGAGAACCGACCGCTCTGATACCACTTTTGTCACGACCCAGCCCCGTGGGCCGTGACTGGTGTCCTACTTGGACACCCATACGTACCTACCTAACAGATCCGATATACCAAATAGCTAATGCGTTTAACATATTTAAAACCATACAGATATAAGGTGCATCGCTCGAACATACATATACATATATACATACGAAACCCGTACGTAAGTCGTTAAGGCTATTATATCGTATAAAGTCGCAACTCGCACATACTTACCGAACGGTGACAACCCATATCCCACAAACATGTCTACGGGCCTCTAACATACGAACGAGAATCGAAGACGGGACGGGGCCCCGCCGTACCCAAATAGTCATATGTACATAGCAACATGTGACAACAAAAGATATATATCAAAAGTATTAGCTCCGGATCAAAAGGAGCTCTCCAAACGACGACCGAATGGCGTCCTAAGCGGCGGCGTATCACGCGGCGGCGCGTCCGCACCGTGGGCATGTAACACGGCCCCGAGAAGCAAGGGGGTCGGTACGAAGATGTACCGAGTATGTAAAGCGGAAACATAACATACATAATTAAAATAACGAGTCAGATATGAAAAATCGTAACAGACGGAAATACAGAAATAAAGCGGACAGAATCGGATTCGTAGCGGAGTCAGACTTGCAGAATGTACAGACAGAATCATAGGCGGAGTCAGACTTACAGAGCGTACAAATAGAATCTTATTATGTCAGATTTAGGAATTTCGGCTGACGGAGGCACAATGCAAACGGAGATACGAGTGTGACGGACGGAGACAAAACCGGATCTCAAGTATATGTCGGACGGAATCATAGTCCGAATCGGACGTACGGTAATCGTAAACGGACGGAATCATGCATGCGAGTCATAATCATATACGTACGTACATACCGGATATCAAATCTCAATCACATACGGACGGATCCCGCCCTTTAGTAAGGGACGCGGTAACGAACCCGACCTCGTAGTACGGGACGCGGTGGACGAACGAGAATCGGATCAAATGCCATCCCGGCCGCCATCCCCATAATATCACATAATCGGATCATAATCGGATCACATCGGATACAGACAGATCCCGGCCCGCACAATCCGAGGGACGCGGTGAACAATGCAGTGAAGTGCACGAATTACAGAACCTGGCCCGGGCGCAGTGAAGGAAGCGTTGAGGCGTCCACGAACAGACAAATGAGAAACCATATGCATACAGACCGACATACAGACTTAACAAAACTGAAATAGTTCAGAAAACAGATCAAATCAGAGTAGTCAGATTATAGCAGAACAGAGTGTCCAGAATCGTTCCAGATGTCAGACTAATATCGAGATTCAGATAGATGGTCACAATACTCTTTAGTTAGCGGACGGAAACATAATTAAGAGTTACTTCTGAAAAACGAACAGAAACGGATCAATTTGAACCATATCGGAAGTATCAGGGTATTATGGGCCCACCTCGGACCCAACCATAGTAAAATACGTAAAATTATGGATAATAAACCTTAGGGAGTCGTCCATAACCATCTTAGAGTGTTTCGACTCCATTTATGGAAGTTGCATACTATAGGTCAATTGAGAAGAAATTGGTTCAATCTTACCGAATGTTTTGGCGCTATTTTCAATCTCGAATTCCGAGAGAAGCAAGAATGTCAATCGAGGCTCGCTTTCAAGCCTTTTAGACTCGTAACATGCCAAAGAAAGATAGGGAAGGCTTTACATACCTCAATTACGCTTATGCTCGCTTGGCTTCACTTCCGTTTCGTCGAAATCCGCAAATGGTCATCTCTTACCGAGTTACTATTCATGAAAGCTAACATTTCAACTTTGGTCTATACTTGGCTACCGAAATTTCGGCAGCAAAGACTTCCCTACACACATGACACCCCCGAGATTCAACTCGGCTCAAAACAACCAGCAACAACCCAACAACAACATCAATAATCACAATGAAACACAACATAACATAAATAGTCTTCTTTCTTCATAAGCAACAACTTCCAAACTAACTTCACATTTGCAAACTAACATCGACGTTCTCATATTCATTTACTCATTTAAGACCACTACAACATAATTCGGAGGCATATCATACCATTTTTCACCAAACATACGTAAGGTATACACAATATACAAGTTTCCAACATAAGGCCAAAATTCTCATTTCAACTTCATACTTTCAAATCAATACTAACTCAACCCATTAAACCTTCATTGATGTTATAAGAATCATAACGACACGACTAACATATCAAACAAAACAATTCGTTTCCATTTCCATTTTCTCATGGCTCACGGCCAACCCTCATTTTTTTCAACTTCTATCAAATTCATTCCACTTTCACTTCCAACATAGGTTACACCATAAACACACTAGATTACAACATATCTCATTTGTACAAACACACACACATACGGCCCTATACATGCATGAACACCTACCATGCAAACTTCCATATTTTCATAGTTTCTTCTCATTTCTACATACTACAACATTAACTAACCATCATAACATAATGAAAGGGACTAATTCTTACCTTTTCCTCACTTCTTCCACTTGCCACCAAAGATGGTTTCTTGCCAAACCAATTATATCACTTTGTAGAGGCTCTTGCACTTAGTAATAATTCCACAAGAATTTGAATTTTGAACCAAGGATTTAGCTCCAAGAATTTTCTCCTTTTTCTTTCTCTCTTTTCCTCTAGGGCCGAATGGCTCCTCTTATTTCTTCTTGAGTTTTCCTTTTGTCTTGCTTGTTTCTCTTGAAAATTCTAGACTTATGGTCCCTTTATATAATTAATTATCACATGCAAAATTAAATAATTCATGGGTTTGGGCCATAAGTGGCCGGTTGGGCTCTCCCTTTGGGCCTTTGTTTTCTTATTTTTTTTTTTAGCCCAAATCTTCATGAATCACATTTTTGCAATTTCCAAAATAAATTTCTAAAATTTCAATTTTGCCCTTAGGCCTTCTCCGGTGTTTTCACGTTCGAATTTCCATAACCGACATACACATACTAAGAAAATTTCAAACATAGCCTTCTTTCTCATAATTTACAATTATTTCGAATTTTCCGATTATGCAAAAAGGCGGGATATCACAGGTTCCCACGTTTCATCTATAATATACCATAAGATTAAGACACTTTGTTTTAAGAGAAAAGTGTGCACCAACATTTACACTTTGCTGTTAATAGGGAATATGACCGACAACGTTTTATATTCTTGCTTCAAAGAAGATCAATGACCGACAACTAACGTCCTTGCTCTTTCTCTTTTTAGAAAAAAAAATCATTTTCTTTTCTTTCTACTTCTAGAAAAAATGGGTCTTTTGCACGTTGGTATTGATATATAGATACATATACTGATTTCAAAACACATCAAATGGGGAAATATCTCTTTATGAAGATATGGGCGGCAACGTTATTCAATTTCGTATCGGCTTTTGTTCACCGCTTGGATCTCGTTGTTCCATTTTGTCGTGTCGTTGGATCCGGACTTTCTTCAAAGTGAAGTAAGGTGGAAGAAAATTATTTCTTGGCATATGAGGTAATAATTCTCCTCTACTAGATATATTTAAAGTCATCCCGGTATAGCTAAATTGTGACATGGGAACTACGAAATTAATTGCGGGAAATCGGATAAATTATTGTTGTTATCATATGGGCTGTTTGGTGGTTGTTATGAATTGTTTTGGGGCTGGAGTGTCGTGGGATTGGCTGTAGTTGTTGTCGTTGTGTTTGTTGTTATATTACGTATATACGAAAATAAAGAAGTATATACAAGCATCGGTATAGGAACGTATATTAGGCTGTTTTGGAAGTGATTTAAGAATGGATTTAATTCTAGTTTGACATGTTTGTTGGTATTGTTGTTGTTGGTATTTTGATTAATGTTTGGGTTGAATTGGAATCTCAAGGATTATTAAGTTTTCGGGGGAAATCTTTCGCTCGAATTTTGTTAAGTAACGTGCTAGCTTAGGCTTTGGATTTTGAGCGCGCCATAGTTAATACTTGATATCAATAATGTTGTTGTAGATTGGGAAACCGGGATCGATTTATGGTTAGCTTGGAGCGGATAAGGTATGTAAAGCCTAACCTTTCTTTCTTTTGGCATGTCTTATTTGTAAGTAGACCATGACCGAGTCTCGGGGTAACTCCATTCTTAAGATCCGAGCCGTATACGATTCTTATTCACTTCCAATGTTAACATTCTTAATATGGTCAAATTATGGTTCTTAAGTCTTTTGTACAGTTGGATTTCAAATGTTGCATAAAGAATGTTGTTTTTAATGTATTCTATAACTACGAACGACCGTAACTTTCATAGACGAGCTCGGATCGCTTCGAAACGTTCGTAGGAGATTCTATAATGAATAAGGTCTCCAACTTTCATAGATGCACTCGGATTGGTTTGATACTCGTCCGTGGGCCCCGAGACTTTCCTTTGTGTAGTACTAACGACTTTTGAAAGGATTTAGTGTGACTATCGTCTTAACCCTCGAGCATCGATTACTTACTTTCCTATCGAGTATGTAATGACGATTATGCTCCTAATTTCCATAAGTTATTTCATATGGTTTGATACGTATCTACGAGTCCTAAAGTTCTATTTGATATGTTCTCGAGCGACATTCGGAAGGAAACTTGATTTGACTATCACCTTGGTTTTAAATGATGGTTCATTTTGATTATTCTATCGAGTCTTTGAAAGTGTTTTAAACTGCATATAGTTGCTCACGACTCTGCTCGTGCATATGGTTGTTACCTCTATTGCCGAGTCCCGGGCCGGTTATGTTTCATGCGCACTTTGATATATTCCGGAGTATGATGTGTCCGGTACGTCGAGTCCCCTTTGGCCGGGTACCGTGTATATTTGGCGTCATGGGGTGTTACGGCGTTATGATGTGATATGATATGTCGGGTGTCGGAGATATGAAATCTTCTGGAGTATGATGTGGCGTGGCGCCAACGACAGGCGGGCGACCACCGTTCTAAGAGCCTATGCATGATTTGTGTTCTTATGAGTAAGCATTTGATATTTTGAATATTGCATTTACTTTACGTACCTACGGTTTTGACTATGATCTTGTTTACCATATTTCATGCTTTACATACTCAGTACATATTCCGTACTGACCCCCTTTCTTCGGGGGCTGCATTTCATGCCGCGCAGGTACATATACCTATTTGGAGGATCCACCAGCTTAGGATTCCTACTCAGCTGATTTGGGGCGCTCCCTTGTTCTGGAGCCTATATTTTGATTCAGATTCCGTTACTGTGCATATGTATATGTTTATTCACGGGTACGGCGGGGCTCTGTCCCGTCATATGATTCTGTTATGACTCTTAGAGGTCTGTAGACATATATGTGTGGGTTATGGGTATTCACTTTGTTCGGTCGTGTACGTGGTGTAATTTGTGATTTGGACGTCCCCCATACTATGATAGCCTTATCGGCTTATTTGTGATATTATCTGTTGGATTATGATAACGATATGTATATCTGTACATTTGTGATAGCTTTGGGGCGACATTTCACTTTTCTGTAAATATTTATAATTTGTACACGGTATAAGCTACTTGTATGCTATTTCGGGATAATGGGTGTGTGCGGGTGCCCAGATCGGGCACTAGTCGCGGCCTACGGGGTTGGGTCGTGACAAAAGTGGTATCAGAGCGGTTTGTCCTCGGATTGTCTACGGGCAGGTGTCCGGCGAGTCTTGTTTATGGTGTGAAGCTGGCCACACTTATAAACGGGAGGCTGGGGCATTTAGGAATCGGTGACCCTTTTTTGTCTTAGATCGTGCGATAGAGCCAAGTCATAGGAAATAGAATTCCTCGTACTAACATTTGATTTCACCGAAGACGACACCACCGAAGAAAGCGATTGACGATCTTGGAGGTTACGAGAGCACGCAGGTAAGCAACGGCACGAGAGGTATATGTTGAATAAGGTATCGAAATGTAAAGTCAAAAATTTTAGAAAGGAAAAGTAAACAGAAAAGCGTAACAGGTACAGTTCAAGATGGCACATACGAGGTAAATTTACCATTTTTATGCTATTGTTGATCGGGAGCCTCTTGTGTATTTGCGATATGATGTATATATATGTATAAATATGTTAGCCGTGTGAGGCGTTGTTGGTATTTTTCGTACGAGGTTTTGCGATAGTAAGAAATATAGAGGAAACTCTGCCGAAATTTTTCCAGGAATAAAACAAGAATGAGGTATGGATTTGGAATATGCCTTGAAAGGTCGTGTTAATAGTAAAGACAAAATTTGACTAAGTTGCAAGTACGGTGGACCCTGAAAAAGGAGTTAGCTATTTGAATTGCGACGATAGTAATTAGGAGGTTGATATTGATATGGTAAAAGGGAATTTGGAAAAGGCTTCCGATGGTAAGAGATGATTTTGAAGAGGTTGGCAAATTATAATAGAGCGTTATATTAAAGTACCGAATGAATTGATAAGCGGGGATTAATTACGACGAGTTTATAGTTAGAAAGAATAGTGATATGATTGAGACCAGAGTACAAAAAAATATGTGACGGATATGAACGTACTGACAAAACAGCTTGTGAGATATTAAAAGTAAGATTGACCAGAAAGGGCAAGAGTTAAAAAAAAGTGATACTATAAGATCGATTACGAACAGGATATTATGTGAATGTAATAAGGAATGTTACGAAAACGAGTAAAGCCTAGCAAGGAAGCGACTAAAGGATATGACGCGATCCGCGTGACTAAAGTATGAAGGTGAGCTAGTGATCAAAAAAAAAGGAGAGGGAAAAGAAAGAGGAATTTAGGAAGTTTTCTTCGGGGAAAATACAGAATAAAGACTACGAGATAGCGGAAACAATAGTAAGCACAAAGGGAGAAGGGGTTAATTGGAAGAAAGAGACAAAAAAAAGGGGGGCAGGATAGTGGTGCAGTAATAAATGATGACATGTGTAGCATGAACACGAGTAATAACAGTGCCAGAACAGTGAAAGACCTGATTATAGAGAGACAAGCAACGAAGTAGAGGGAGTACTAGGAAATGACTGGCATGATAAGGACAAATCGGGGTGAACAGAATATGACTTGAAAATAAGAAAGGGATTATGTAGGAGTAATATTTTTCGAAAATGTAGCGGTATTATAAAGCTCCTCGTGCGCAGAAAAGGGGATGGACATAGACTGGAGGAATATGGTAAGGGAATACATAGCCATGATTCTAAAGGTTCGGTACGATGATAGGATGATATGACAAGACCATTGTTGAGACGGATTTGGTGTGTTCGAGTGAGTTGGAAACTGTGTTGGATACATAGTAAGGGTAAAACGGCATAAAGCACAAAGGGATATGCGTGCGAACGACTTCACCTTGGAAATAATGGAATCTTTAAGTGACAAAGATGATAGACTTAAGAGACAGATGGTGCGACCTAATTTCATTAAAAGAAGCAAATGGTATCGGTGGAGATAAAGATACTATTTACAAGAGAACTGGGGACAGTTACCGTTGGAATATAAGTGCTGCCTAATTGAGATTGGAACGACTACAAGTACTAATTAACTATTGATTGGAATGAGCGGAATGTGGCCTTGGATGAGTTCTTACATTGGTCGCATTACTCGAGTACAGATTATCTGATCAAATTTTGCACTATATATGGAAAGGTTCTTGTCGCTTCGTGATTTAGTCAAGGTTTCGTACGTGGATAATCAAGTTATAAATTATAAAGAAAGAATACGACAAGAGAATAGTATCGAGTAATTTAAGAGATATTGTAAAAGATAGCAATGCTATCTTTGGCTTAGAAGCTAAGATGTTGGCAATAGAGTTGCTCGCTGATGATATTGTGACTTATAGATAGCAAAGGAGAAGGAATGGAAAATCTCATATAGTAGGAAATGAGAAAATCAAAGAGCGAATAAAGGAAGGGAATGGAGTATGACAAGATAGGCTACGAACGAATTCTAGTACGGATAAGATATGTAAGCAGAATGAACTAGGAGAAAGGAAGGTTATGATTACGATGGATATACTTTATGCAAGTGGTACAAGAATAGTTATGCAACCTACGAATATTTGTATTCTAAGAATGAGGCCAAGTGAATACTTGATAAGAAGAGTGAGGATTTAGTAATAACAAAGATGTAAAGATGGTTTAAGCTAAATTACCACGATAGAATTAATGCGAGGGCAAATAGGACATGGCCATGGTTGAACCAAAGATCTATCCCGATACCGATTGTAAGATACGAGAGGAGAATGCAAGGTAAAGCATGAAGAAGAATAGTGAAACAACACTAAGGTAATTCTTGGGCCAATTTGAGCACCTTCACATATTCTTGTGAAGATTGCAACATGATGTGTGACAGGAAAGTTAAGAGCAAATTTTGAGTAAAGAGGCAATAGAAGAGTTCGAATTAAAGATAAAGAAACGACCCGAGATAATGTGCCTAGAGTGTTACAAGTTGGGTTAAGGGAATTATAAAATAGTTTAAGCAAGACAATCAGAACTAGCTGGTTACTAAAAGATGGTGAACTTATATGTCAAATTCTTTCAGAATTTTGCCAGTTGATGATAGCCAGAGCACAGAACAGCTATGTAAAGTTATTATATAAGAGAACTCCAGCGCTACTTGATAGACAACTCTAAAGATTGAGACTAAGAGCTAAAAAGTAGAGTGACAGTTAAAGTCTTTTAAAGAAGTCAAGAAGTGATACATGAGGTCGAAGATTCCAGAATATGCACTGGAACAGTAGAGCAATATAAGGTTATCAGGAAAGTGACTCACTTATATCTCTTGAAAGGATATTCCTGTGGAATCAAGGGAGTATGGCAACCGAGAGTCATTACTAAGAAAGAAACTCGTTTTCAACTAATCGAAGGGAATGTTATAGATAGCGTATATTAGAGGATTAAAATGGTGACTCCAAGAAGGAGGTACACTGATACGATCTAAGTAAAGAGTGGGAGTAGACCTATAAGAATTAGAAGAGAAAACGAAGGAACCAATATGCGATGGTGAACCTACCAAATGGAAAGACAGTTCTATTCTCACGAGTGTTGCGGGAAAGATAAACCCAAAATTAGAAAAACTCGACTTAAGCTTCAAGTGTAGGTGGATATAGTAAATGCGATCAATTATGGAAGTAGCTAAGTTAAGACCACTTTCTTTGGAAATTCAATACTAACTGATGTCAGGAGGGCAATGGTATTAAGTTATGCAAGGAGAGACACGGCATGATAGAAGATTAATTGATTCGTCATGAGACCACCATAACCAGTACACTTATACAGGACTAGTTTAACATTCGAGGACGAATGTTCTAAAGGGGGGAAGGATGTTACATCCCGTATTTTCGTACGTCGGAAAGCGTGCGAGTTAAATGATATTAGTAACGGACACGAGGTTATCCCCCAAGATTATAGGTGGTTAAAGTGATGGTACACATGTACCGTAAGGATTTGAAGTTAAACTAATCGAAGAAAATAAGTTTTGTCGAGGTTCGAAATTTATTTGACGAAATACGATTCAAGCTATACTACCCCGTATTTTTGGGACTAGGAAAATTTAATCGTCCATCGGGAGAAAATTTACCCGAGCCTGGAGAATTCGATCATATCCAAGGATAAAAAAAATCAAGAGCTCGGTGTATACAAGGAATGAAGTCCCAAAATTATTTAAGACGAAAAAGTGTGACGACGATGATTGAAAATAATATTTATGTGTAGCAAATGAGGCCATGGACTATGGTATATCACATAATCATGGCAATGAGTATATGAAGTGTATTAAAAATAATTATTATTTACGTGGACTGAGATCAAGAATTTATTATGGGTGTAATTAAGTGGAGATAATGGTAATTAATTATGTTAAATGGATAAGCTCTATGGAAACACCTTTACACGTGGGGTTATGACATAAATAAAACAATGACTAATGTATAGCCGTACAAATGGATGTGCTGTGGCTACCTTGGAATTATTTTCACTTTTATCTATTAATGTAGTGGTTCCCACGTTTCATCTATAATATACCATAAGATTAAGACACTTTGTTTTAAGAGAAAAGTGTGCACCAACATTTACACTTTGCTGTTAATAGGGAATATGACCAGCAACGTTTTATATTGCTGCTTCAAAGAAGATCAATGACCAGCAACTAACGTCCTTGCTCTTTCTCTTTTTAGAAAAAAAAAATCATTTTCTTTTCTTTCTACTTCTAGAAAAAATGGGTGCTGCACGTTGGTATTGATATATAGATACATATACAGATTTCAAAACACATCAAATGGGGAAATATCTCTTTATGAAGATATGGGCAGCAACGTTATTCAATTTCGTATCGGCTTTTGTTCACCGCTTGGATCTCGTTGTTCCATTTTGTCGTGTCGTTGGATCCGGACTTTCTTCAAAATGAAGTAAGGTGGAAGAAAATTATTTCTTGGCATATGAGGTAATAATTCTCCTCTACTAGATATATTTAAAGTCATCCCGGTATAGCTAAATTGTGACATGGGAACTACGAAATTAATTGCGGGAAATCGGATAAATTATTGTTGTTATCATATGGGCTGTTTGGTGGTTGTTATGAATTGTTTTGTGGGCTGGAGTGTCGTGGGATTGGCTGTAGTTGTTGTCGTTGTGTTTGTTGTTATATTACGTATATATGAAAATAAAGAAGTATATACAAGCATCGGTATAGGAACGTATATTACACACTGTTTTGGAAGTGATTTAAGAATGGATTTAATTCTAGTTTGACACAAGGTTTGTTGGTATTGTTGTTGTTGGTATTTTGATTAATGTTTGGGTTGAATTGGAATCTCAAGGATTATTAAGTTTTCGGGGGAAACACACACACGAATTTTGTTAAGTAACGTGCTAGCTTAGGCTTTGGATTTTGAGCGCGCCATAGTTAATACTTGATATCAATAATGTTGTTGTAGATTGGGAAACCGGGATCGATTTATGGTTAGCTTGGAGCGGATAAGGTATGTAAAGCCTAACCTTTCTTTCTTTTGGCATGTCTTATTTGTAAGTAGACCATGACCCGAGTCTCGAGGTAACTCCATTCTTAAGATCCGAGCCCGTATACGATTCTTATTCACTTCCAATGTTAACATTCTTAATATTGTCAAATTATGGTTCTTAAGTCTTTTGTACAGTTGGATTTCAAATGTTGCATAAAGAATGTTGTTTTTAAAGTATTCTATAACTACGAACGACCGTAACTTTCATAGACAAGCTCGGATCGCTTCGAAACGTTCGTAGGAGATTCTATAATGAATAAGGTCTCCAACTTTCATAGATGCACTCGGATTGGTTTGATACTCGTCCGTGGGCCCCGAGACTTTCCTTTGTGTAGTACTAATGACTTTTGAAAGGATTTAGTGTGACTATCGTCTTAACCCTCCAGCATCGATTACTTACTTTCCTATCGAGTATGTAATGACGATTATGCTCCTAATTTCCATAAGTTATTTCATATGGTTTGATACGTATCTACGAGTCCTAAAGTTCTATTTGATATGTTCTCGAGCGACATTCGGAAGGAAACTTGATTTGACTATCACCTTGGTTTTAAATGATGGTTCATTTTGATTATTCTATCGAGTCTTTGAAAGTGTTTTAAACTGCATATAGTTGCTCACGACTCTGCTCGTGCATATGGTTGTTACCTCTTTCGCCGAGTCCCGGGCCGGTTATGTTTCGTGCGCACTTTGATATATTCCGGAGTATGATGTGTCCGGTACGCCGAGTCCCCTTTGGCCGGGTACCGTGTATATTTGGCGTCATGGGGTGTTACGGCGTTATGATGTGATATGATATGTCGGGTGTCGGAGATATGAAATCTTACGGAGTATGATGTGGCGTGGCGCCAACGACAGGCGGGCGACCACCGTTCTAAGAGCCTATGCATGATTTGTGTTCTTATGAGTAAGCATTTGATATTTTGAATAATGCATTTACTTTATGTACCTCTGATTTTGACTATGATCTTGTTTACCATATTTCATGCTTTACATACTCGCACATATTCCGTCTTTCGACCCCTTTCTTCGGGGTCGCATTTTCATCGGCGAGTGTACGAGATACCTATTTGGAGGATCCACCAGCTTAGGATTCCTGCTCAGCTGATTTGGGGCTCTCCCTTGTTCTGGAGCCTATATTTTGATTCAGATTCCGTTACTGTGCATATGTATATGTTTATTCACGGGTACGGCGGGGCCCGTCCCGTCATATGATTACTTATGACGACTTGGGGTCCGTAGATATATATGTGTGGGTTATGGGTATTCCGTTTAGTCGTGTACTCGTGTAATTTGTGATTTGGACGTCCCCATACTATGATAGCCTTATCGGCTTATTTGTGATATTATACGTTGGATTATGATAACGATATGTATATCCGTACATTTGTGACATGACTTTTGGGCGACGTTCCACTTTTCTGTAAATATTTATAATTTGTACACGGTATAAGCTACTTGTATGCTATTTCGGGATAATGGGTGTGTGCGGGTGCCCAGATCGGGCACTAGTCGCGGCCTACGGGGTTGGGTCGTGACAAAATGATTACAACTTCAATTTAAATCATTAAACCTTCATTTTCATTATAAAATCCACCACAACAACAATCCAAAATATTAAATAAAATTAGTTCATCACTCCAACACAACCAAACACCTACACGGCCCAACTTCAACATACAATATTTCATGAATTTCATCCATTTCTACACTCTACAACATACACAAATCATCCATAACACATGTAAAAGGAGATTGAACCTTACCTTTTCCACTTAGTTCTTCACTTGGCTAGGGTTGGTGCTTTGCAAGAATGAATGGTTGGCTTACTCCAACAACCACTCCATGTTAATAAGGACCTTCCAATGAGTTGAAAAGCTAGAAGAAATTAATTTTTCTTGACCAATTTCCATGGATCATATTCGGCCAGCCTTGGCCGAATACTCCTCTCCTTTCCTCCATGTTTTCTCCAAGCTCTAGACTTATAAGATGATGAACTAGTCTTGCTTGGTCATCTATTGTGAACATATATAATTAATACAAGTGTACCATGGCCCACACATGGCTTGGATGAATTAAAATTTGCCAAGCCATGGGTGGGAACCACCCCATCACCACACGGCCAAGTTGGCCTTGTTTCATGAAATGTTAACTTCTAATAATTCACTTATAACCCCAAATTTTCCTTAATATTTCATACGAATAAAATCATATGCAACTTATGCCTTAACACAACATCGGATATGAAAAGTCGCAATCTCGTATCCCGGAATAGTCTTGTCCTTAACTTTTCATGGTTAACTCGGATTATCCCGATGTACAAAATACGGGATATAACATCCTTCACCCCTTTAGAACATTCATCCTCGAATGTTAAACTAGTCCCACAGGATCTTATAAGCATTTCGGGGGAGTCTCTTTTGTAGCTATCGCATACAGCTCATTCATCAATCAGCACCACCAAATCAGGAATTTAGATTACCTGTAGACATAGGAAATAAGTGGGGGTACGTATTATTCACTTATTTCCCTGTTATTGTTCCGCCACAATACTTTAACAGAAGCCACATCTTTAGTACACAACCTCCTCACCTGACGACCAGTACGACTATAGGCTGCTCCTCGTAGACTAATTCCTCTGTCACCTGGATATCATCTGTGGGAAATACTCTGGAAAGATCACCTACATATTTGCGAAGCATTGACACGTGGAAGACTGGAGGCACTGTTTCCAAATCAGCTGGTAGATCTAATTCCTAGGCAACCCGGCCTACTTTACGGACGATCTGATAAGGTTCAATATACCTCGGACTGAGCCACCCCTTTCTGCCGAATCTCATAGCACCCTTCAAGGGTGACACTTCCAAAGATACCCAATCGTCGACCTAGAACTCTAGGTGTCGACGTCAACTATCTGCATATGACTTCTGTCGACTCTGAGCTGCTAATAACCGCTCCCGAATGAGTTTCACTTTGTCAACTACTTGTTGAATCATATCTGGTCCAATTAACTTAGTTTCGCCAACATCGAACTAGCCAATCGGTGACCTGCACTTTCCACCATACAAAGCCTTATACGGCCATCTGGATGCTAGGATGGTGGCTATTATTATAAGCGAACTCAACAAGTGGCAAATGATCATCTCAGCTATCTCTGAAATCAATAACACAGGTTCGCAACATATCTTCTAGAGTCTGAATAGTAGGTTCGGTCTGCTCGTCAGTCTGAGGGTGACATACTGTATCGAGATTCACTTGCGGTTCAATGGTCAACGTCATTAGTCCTTACAACCTTGTCACCATTTACCTTTACATTCCGAGTGCTCACTCAACATGACTTTGTCGCTAGTGGGTATAATGGTTATGTCCCTTAAACTATTCCTCCTAGTTCCTTCCCAGTACTACTTCCATCGATTCAAAGTATGTATACACGAAATGGTTCTGCACCCTTCGCTATCCTTCACAGTACAACTACACTTATGGTGTCACACCCTTAATTCGATAGAGTGTGATGGGCACCCGACCCTTACCTAGGGCCGAGCGAACCCGCTGACTCTCGTAATTTTTATAAACATACTGGGCCCTTAAGTCATAACGTAAATACAAAATAAAATTTTCCAGAAAACAAACATGCTTTACATCTTTTCAATTCAATAAAATCTGCAATCGCAAGAAATTTGTAATATAATGCATAATAATACATCGGCTTACATAGCCGCTCACAACTGACATCTTATATACACGACTCTGTCTGCAAAGTCTCTAACACGACTCAGATACCATGACGTAAATATTCTGACTCAGTTGCACTCCGGAAGATATGGAGCTCGACCATCCGGCTACCGGAACATCTCCTACTAATGTCTCCGGCTCACACAGGTATACACGCGCGGCATGAAACGCAGCCCCCGAAGAAAAGGGGGTCAGTACGGAATATGTACTGAGTATGTAAAGCATAAAATACGGAAAACGAGATCATAACCGAAATAGGGGGTACGGAAAGGGAACATAATAACAAGAATGTCAAAGTGCTTGTATCTGAAAGACAAATCATACATACGAGGTGCAGAAGACCAATATAATGACCGGAATGCCGAAATGCTTAGCTTTCTTTAAAAACATTTCTGTCTCATATATATGGAAAATAGGTCATATCCTAGTAACTGACATTAACCGATGTGGGATTCGCCTAAACTAATGTGGGATTCGCCTAAACCAATGTGGGATTCACCTAAACCAGTGCGGAATTTTGCCTCGCCACTGGGTTTGCCCCACCATTGGGTTTGCCCTACCATTGGGTTCGCCCCACCACCGGCTCCGAAACCAACAGATCATATTTCTGAATACGTATATATATAACACGTAACGTGTCCCGGCCCTCCAGTGAGGGACTCGATAAACAGAATCATCAGATTATCATATCATCACATCGAACGGAATCATCATATTATCATATCATCGATTAAATGTAATCATCATATTACCGTCTCATCGAACGATTTATTAAATTATCGGATCATCACATTATCAAATCATCATGTCATCGGATCATCGATTATCATATCACATACCCTATGCGGTCCGTAATAGGACCCGACGGAGGAACGTGGTCGCATACGCCTTGGGCACCACAACTCATCATACTTCGGAAGTTTTCATATCTCCGTCTCTCCGTCACACATCATATCATATAACCACGGTACCGGACCAAGAGGGGCTCGGCGTACCGGACACATCATAACACCATAATATCGGACGCTCATCATACTTCGGAAGCTCATCATACTCCGGATTGTGCGCACGATAAAATCGGCCCGGGACTCGGCGAAGTAAGTAACAATAACATGCACGAGCAGAATCGTGGGATCTATATGCAACTCACAACATTTATACAGACTTAACAGAATAATCAAACAAATTATCATTTACAAGCTTGTCACACCCCAATCTTGATCAGGGTGTGATGGGCACCCGACCCCGTGACCGGAGCCGAGCGAACCCGCTGACTCTTACTACGTACTCAATTTTTTTTTCGAAACCTCTAAGACAAGTAAACATAAATAGATTATTGAAATATCCTTTTGTTGTTCTTAAATCAGATAAAACATGTAACTGTATATAACTCGTATCATAATACAAAGCGACTCCCGAAACCCATGACTCGTCTACGCAAAGTCTCTATCCGTACTCGGAAATCCGGCACATGTGCAACGACTCGGCGACACTCCGGAACAAGTGGAGCTTGCCAACCTCCCGGAGCATCTTCGTCGGGCTGCTATCCATCCGGGAGTACCGCGCGGCATGAACGCAGTTCGAAGAAGAGGGGGTCGATGCGAGCATTGTCCGAGTATGTAAGACATGAACGGTAACATGATAAAGGCATATGCAGTATGAATAGTAACGGCACAAACATGTGGAGCTTATCTGGGTTAGATGTAACTTGTACATGTGAGTGCCTTTCAGGCAGATGCCGTGCGTGCCTAGCTTCTTTCCAGAAAACGGTACTTCTTATTTACATATACAGAACACAGAATATTTTGGAAAACGGTGTCCTTTACTTGCGTTCACGTACGCCGAGTACATCGGCTCCTCTCTCCTTCCCCGACGGTGTCCAACATTTTTGTATATATATCACATATACGTAAAACGAACATTTCGGAAACAAGATTCTTTACTTACGTTCACAGACGCCGAGTACATCGGCTCTCCCACCCCCCTCCCCAACAAGTGTCCCAACATATAATATATATCACATATACGTACGCGTTTCGGCTCTCCCGTATCCGCGTCCGGGCATCCCGCGTCCGGATGATTAGCAGTGAATCGGTGGACACGGTTACTTACTCCCCATTCCCCACGTATACATATATCATACAAACAAAGATGCACATATACGTGTACCATAAGGCAAAGTTACCAATGAAAAGCGTCGTTTATGAGAAAAACATCAAATAGGGCCATAAGGTATAGTTTCATCTTCTTAGAACCTTTATGGCGATCATTCCTATAATAGAGTTGAGATATCAAGAAATCGTTTAACATTTCCATATTTTCATTTATATAGCGAACATATCTATTGTAGGAATTTTCCCATTTCTGTAACTCATCGTTATCATTATAAGATCATATTCTTCACCTTAGTCAAGAAATCATCTTTGTCGTACTTACCATAGATGTATGTTCTTTCTTAGCATTATCGTTATCACGGTCATCATAGACATTTTTACATTAGAGGCGATGCTTGTACCTATCGTTTAATAATCGGAACGAAGATCAAAAGTTTCCTTAGGATTCTACTCCAAAACAAGTCAAACAAAACGATAGGAAAATCCGGGAACAATGGGCCCGCCTCGGGCCGAATGAAGTATCGTACCTAATTTACGGATGTTGCGTGTCATGACGTTACTCATGAGGATCTTAAAGTATTCGGGTCCTCTTTATGCAAGTTCTAGAGACTTGGGAAGGTTTTTCAACATTTTGCATGTCTAGTTCAATTCCCTTTGAATGAATAGTAACTAATTTGGTCTCGGATTTCTAGGAAAGGAATTGTCCCCGAGGCCCGTGTTCAAGCCTATTACGTCTAAGACATGCCAAGAAAGGAAGGTAAAGTCTTACATACCTCTTTCTCGCTCCTCTCGCTACTCCAAATCCAAGTTGCAAGTTCGCCAAAAATCCACAATTTGGTCATGTTTACCAAATGTTGATCGGTGCACTTTGAATTGGATTCTTAGATGAAACTTGGCCACCGAAATTTGCAAACATTTCCCCTGTAAATATACCATGCCACCAAGTTTAACTTGGCCGATTTCAATCAACAACAATCCCGGGAATACAACCCGGCCAAACTAACCACATTACCAACAATCATACTAACAATTTCAATCAACATTCTACTTCCTTCAAGACTTTTCATCTTGATAAAAACAATAACAACCTCGCGATTTATATTCCAACAACGCCCTACTAACATCATTGTATTCCATATATGTAAGAACATTATATTCCACCAACATAAGTTTTTTTTTTAACATAAAATCCACAATCAACTTTCAATTTACCATACCCATGTACCATTCGGCCATGCACACCCATGTATATTTTTCATGAATTTTCATCCTTTCTTTCATTACAACAACAACAAAAACAACAACAACAACATGCTACATAAAATCAACCCATCCTCCCATGCACACACACCACACGGCCATACCATACATACACGGCCATCCCCACAACTTCTATATTTCATGCTTTTCATTCATTTTACATTATGGAATTCACAACACAACAAGTAACTACTAAAATAAGATTAATTCATCACACTTCCACAACCTTTCTTCTATTCGACCAAGCCTTCAACATTCATATTTAGATATATTTCATTCATTCCTTCATACTACAACACGTACCATCATCCGCTTACCTTTCCACTTGTTCTTCAACTTTCCACTTAATATAGGATTGGTGCATGACACCAAACATCCTTCTACTTGCTTCAACACTTGCACCATGTTGTAGAGGACCCTCAATTAGGTAGGAAAAGTGGAAGAAAATAATTTATTTTGATCATCTTCCATGGCTCCCATTTTTGGAGCCATGGCCGAATACTACTACATCTCTCTCTTTTTTTTTTTTTTTCTTTTTTATTTCTTCAACTAAAAGATGACTCCAAGTATATATATATATATGTGTGTCTTCCACTTCTTTTTCCATATTTGCATTTAAACCTATCAAGTATGGCCTTATATCCTCCTTCTCCTTTCTAGAATTTTCTTCTTTTTCTTTGATTTTTCCTTCCTTT
>NW_026716588.1:0-16749 GCF_029784015.1 Lycium ferocissimum
CTTGTGAGCATTGATGTTGGTTTGAATGTATGTAGTTGAATTGAATATGATTGGAATGTTGTCGAATGATGTAGAGAAGAGTTATTAGCGCTATAATGCGTTTTGAATTGATTATTGATGTTGTTAGTGTGGTTGTTGGTATTGTTGTTGATGATTTTGGCCGAGTTGAATTCTCGGGGTTGTTGAATTTACAGGGGAAATGCTGCCCAAATTTCTGTAGAATTAAGTGCTAGTTTGGGATTGAATTCCTAAATGCCTATAGCTAATGTTTGGTATCGACGATGTTGTTGTAGATCTTGGGGAGTCCGAGACTTAGGTTTGGATTAGCTTTGAGAGCGGACGAGGTATGCAAAGCCTAACCTTTCTTTCTTTTGGCATGTCTTAGTGGTAAGTAGGCTATGTAATCCCGACCTCGGGGTAACTCCATTCTTAAGATCCGAGCTTGTATACGATTCTTATTCGCTTCTTGATGTTGGCTCTCTTAATGTAGTCGAACTAAGGTTCTTATGTTTTTATATTATTGGCTTTCAAACGTTGCATAAAGAATTTCGTTCTTAAAAGGTTTCGTAACTACGAACGCCCGTAACTTTCATAGACGAGCTCGGATCACTTCGAAACGTTCGTAGGAGATTCTATAATGAATAATATCTCTAACTTTCATAGGCGGGCCCGGATTGGGTTGATACTTGTCCGTGGGTCCACGACTTTCCTTTGTATAGTTCTGACGACTTTTGAAAGAACTTAGTATGGCTATCATCCCGACTCCCGAGTATGGTTAGTTTACTTATTTATTGAGTCTGTAATAATGATTTTTATGCATATGGTTACTCACGACTCTGCTCGTGCATATGGTTATTACATTCTTTCGCCGAGTCCCGGGCCAGTTATGTGTCGTGCGCACTATGCTATATTCCGGAGTATGATGTGTTATGGTTCGCCGAGTCCCTTGCTATAGGGCCGGGTTCCACATATTCTGGTGTTATGATGTGTTATGGCGTTATGATGTGTTATGTGATACGTCGGGTTTCGGAGATATGAAATCTTCTGGAGTATGATGTGTTATGGCGCCAGTGTCGGGTGGGCAACCATATTCCCTGAGCCCCATGCATGATTTGTGTTTTAAAAGTAAATATTTTGGTACTCTGGATATTGTACTTATTTCCTGTACTTCTTGTTTCGATTATGATTCTTCTTTCGTATTTCTTGCTTTGCATACTCGATACATATTCCATGCGACCCCTTGTGGGTCGCGTTTCATCTTGTTATATCCCGAATTTTGTGCATTGGGACATTCCGGGCTAACCACGATAAGTTAAGGGCAAGACTACTCCGGATGCGAGGTTGAGATTTTTGACCTTCGATTTTTTGTTTTATGCATAAGTTGTTTATGAATTTTATTGGTATGGAATATTAAGGAAATTAGGGCTAGAAGTTGAAATAAAAATTTCATGAAAAGGCCAAAGTGGCCGTGTGTTAAGGTGGGACCCACATGTCGGGATTTTATAAAGGACATATGAAGAGATATATGGGTAGTACATGTGAAGTTGAGCAAGTCCTAAGAAGGACCCGCTTAAGCTAAAAATGAGTGTAAGCCCTCCAAAAGGACGATTTAAGAAAACGTCTTCGGGTGATCTGACTTCGAGGGGCCAAAATGGCATTATGAGTTTGGAATTTGGGAAAACTCCCAGAATGAAAGTTGTAGATAATTGAAATAGCTTTCCAACCATAGGTCGTGGATTCACAGGCAACATCGGGATAAAGAGATATGGACGTTTTAAGACGAGAAAGGTCGGTGGGCCGTGGCCCAACAGGTCAGCCCATTACCCACACCTTTTTAAATGAAATATCAGCCTTTTCTCCTCATATTTCATACCAAAACACCCAGAAAATTCTGGAGAAAAAGAGAGAGGAGATCTAGAGAGAAAAACTAATTTTGACCAAAATCCGCGCCCGAATTCCGAAGCCCAGAAGAGAAAAGTGTCGTACGTCGCGTTGCCTTCAATTTGAGCTAAAAATCAACCAAGAAGAAGAGGGTGGACGTGGTGGCTGCACACTTGAGGTAAGATTAAGGTTCCTTTTCATTGTTAACAAGTTTATTCGAGTTTAACGGATTAGAACGGAGGGAATAGTGTGTAGAAATGGATGAAATTCACAAACTTTGTATGTTGATGTTGAGCGTGAGTATGGGCTGTTTTGTGACAAGGAATGAACTAAATTTTATTTAGTATTTTTGGTTGTTGTTGTATGGATTCTATGATGAGAATGATGGTTTAATGATTCAAATTGAAGTTGTAATCGTTTGTAGGTTGTTGGAGAAGGTAATGTGATTTTATCATAATTTCTTGTATTATTGAGGTTAATGTTGTTAATGTGTAGATTGTTGGTGTAGTTTATGAATTTGAAAGAAAGAAATGTGTTGTTGTTATCCCTATGGCAATTGGAAGGTTTCGGGTTTGTGGAATGTTGTCGAATTATGTAGAAAGAGTTATTGACGTTAGAATGCATTTTGAATTGATTGTTGATGTTGTTAGTGTGGTTATTGGTATTGTTGTTGAAGATTTGGCCGAGTTGAAGTCTCGAGGTTGTTGAATTTACAGGGGAAATGCTGCCCAAATTTCTGTAGATAAAGTGCCTAGAATTGAATTGGAGTGCCTATGGCTAATGTTTGGTATCTAATGATGTTGTTGTAGATTTGGGAAGCCGAGACTTGAGTTTGGATTACCTTAGGAAGCGGACAAGGTATGTAAAGTTAACCTTTTCTTTCTTTTGGCATGTCCTAATTGTAAGTAGGCTATGATACGAGTCTCGGGGTAACTCCATTCTTAAGATCCGAGCCCGTATACGATTCTTATTCACTTATTGATGTTGACGTTCTTAATATGGTAAAATTATGGTTCTTAAGTCTTTTGTATTGTTGGATTTTAAATGTTGAATAAAGGACGTTTTTTTTTTTAAAAAGACTCCGCAACTACGAACGACCGTAACTTTCATGCACGAGCTCGGATCGCTTCGAAACGTTCGTAGGAGATTCTATAATGAATAATGGTCTCCAACTTTCATAGATGGACTCGGATTGGTTTGATACTCGTCCTGGGCCCCGAGACTTTCCCTTGTGTAATACTAACGACTTTTGAAAGGATTTAGCGTGACTAACGTCTTATCCCTCGAGCGTCGATTATTTACTCTCTCTATCGAGTTTGTAATGACGATTATGCCCACTCTAATTTTTCATAAGTTATTTCATATGGTTTGATACGTATCTATGAGTCCTAAAGTTTGTTGATATATCTTCGAACGACATTCGGAAGAAACTTTATTTGACTATCGCCTTGGTTCTAAAATGATGGTTCACTTTGATTATTCTATCGAGTCTTTGAAAATGTTTTAAACCGCATATAGTTGCTCACAACTGCTCGTACATGGTTGTTATCTCTTTCGCCGAGTCCGGGCCGGTTATGTATCGTGCGCACTATGTTATATTCCGGTGTGATGCTGTGTTACGGTTCACCGAGCTCCTCATTAGAGGGCCGGGTTCCGATTATATTTGGTGTTATGTTGTGTTATGGCGTTATGATGTGTTATGCTGTGTGACGGGGATACGGAGATATGAAACCTTCTGGTGTGATGCTGTGTTATGGCGCCAACGACGGGCGGGCGACCATATTCTAAGAGCCCCATGCATGATTTATGTTTTAATGAGTAAGCATTTTGGTATTTTTGGATATTGTATTTACTTTCTGTATCTCTTGTTCTGATTATGATCCTATTTATTGTTTTTCACGCTTTGCATACTCAGTACATATTCCGTACTGACCCCCTTTCTTCGGGGGCTGCGTTTCATGCCGCGCAGGTACAGATACTTATTTGGACGATCCACCAGCTTAGGATTCCGTTCGGTCACTTGGAGCGCTCCCTTGATGCGGGAGCCTATGTTTTGGTGCGAGATTCTTCCGATGCATATGTATATACTATATGTCTATTCATGGGTACGGCGGGGCCACCCGTCATATGATTTTGTTATGACTCTTAGAGGTACGTAGACATATATGTGTGGGTTGTGGGTGATCCTTTGATTTGTGTACGTGTGATTTGTGATTTGGACGTCCCCCTATACTATGATAGCCTTACCGGCTTATATGTGATATCATCTGTTGAAAGATGTGATTATGATCTGTAAATACATTTGTGATAGCTTTGGGGCGACGTTTCACTTTTCTGTACGTTTATGTCATTTGTATACTGTATAAGTTATTCGTATGCTATTTCTGATTAATAGGTGTGTACGGGTGCCCAGTTCGGGCACTAGTCGCGGCCTACGGGGTTGGGTCGTGACAAAAGTGGTATCGCAGCGGTTCGTCCTCGCATTGTCTACGACCGTGTCCGGCGAGAGTCTTGTTTATGGTGTGAAGCCGGCCACACTTATAAACAAAAGAGGCAAGGGGTATTTAGGAATCGGTGACCTTCTTTGTCTTAGATCGTGCGATAGAGCCAAGTCATAGGAAATGAGATTCTCCGTACTAACTTTTGATTTATTGGAAAGGATGACATCGACGGAAGAAAGCGATTAACGATGCGGAAGTTACAAAGCAGCGGTAAGTAAAGGTACGAAAGGCATATGTTGACAAAGGCATTAAAGTACACGGGCCTCGAGGACGCGGTGGTACGCCTCCCCGAAGCGGAGTTGCCGCTGCTCCAAGCTCCCACCGGAGGGTGGCGATGTGCAGCTCGGCCCCGGACTACCGTCTCCTGCATAAACTGGGCATGGGCCCTAGTAACTCTCCGAGTCTAACTAGTATCTCCTGCTACAAATTTGCCCTTCTGGGTAGCTGTCGATTTCTTTGGAGGCATAGCTGGAAACATAGCAATTGGTTAGAGAGGGACTATCCTGATAACATAGCTCTATCGCACGATCTAGAGTAAGAAGGAAAGATGACATCCTAAATTTCCTGTAGCTTCCTGTTTATAGATGTGGTGCACAACACACCGATAAACAAGACTCTACTAGACACGGTCTGTAGACACTCCGAGGATGAAGCCGCTCCGATACCACTTTTGTCATGACCCAAACCGGTGAGTCGTGACTAAAGCCCGAGCCGGACACTGTGATACGAACCTACTAGACATAATCGGATTTGAAGCTAAGGACGATGCGGCAATTTGTAAAAGCATCTTTCGTAGACTCATAAAGTTATATATCGGAATGAACCTATCTCACTCGAGGAGTCACGAGTTAACCAAAACATACCAAAATATGCAAGCGACAAGGCTGCCAATACTACGAGAATATCCAAAACGAACTACGTCTATAAAGCTGACCAAACCATATATACAACCCACACATGTCCACAGACCTCTAAGAGTATAAGAGTGAAATATGGCAGTACAGGGCCCTGTTGTACCCCTAAATATACATAAGCCTATATCGAAAGGATCTCGTACCAAAATGACTCGAGCTCGGAACGATGGAGCTCTCCAATGACCAGAGTAGATGTCCTAAGTGGAGGATCACCAAGCGAGTATACGGCACTGCCGGGCATGAAACGCAGCCCCCGAAGAAAGGGGGTCAGTAAGAGAGATGTACTGAATATATAAAGCATGAAGTACAGTAATGAAGTTCATGACTGAGTGAAAAGATGACAAGAGGTAAGTATGATAACCAAGGAATACCAATGCATTTGTACCTTATGAGGTGAGTCATCTATATGTATTCTGTATACCGTACCTGACCCATTATGGGACTCGATGAGATAATAATATATATAGCATACCCGGCCCATTATGGGACTTGGTGAGATAATAATATATAGCGTACCCGGCCCATTATGGGACTCGGTGAGATAATAATATATAGCGTACCCGGCCCATTATGGGACTTGGTGAAATAATATATAGCGTACCCGGCCCATTATGGGACTCGGTGAAATAATATATAGCATACCCGACCCTCTAGTGAGGGACTCGGTGAAGTGATGCAATGGCAATGTACACGAATAGAATATTAGGAGCAATCATGTACAAACTGAATCATCATTTGGGACTCGAGAGAATAAATAGATGAACCGACACTTGGGGAACTAAAGACAAGCGTCATGTCAAGTACCACGAGAACTAGAGTTCATTGGAATCATATGTGTTCGTCGTTGGTTCGCTTTATGTAATTCATGCCAAAGAAAGAAGAAGGAATAGCTTTACATACCTTGAAGCTTATCTATTTGTCCAACTTCTACTTCTCGAACTCGCAAATCTACAGTCAAGGGAATTCAGACTATTGTTAGGTTCATTATCAAATGCTTATCTTAAGCCTTTAAATTAACTCTTTCTAGAATCTGCCGAAATTGCGGCAACATCTCCCCTGTTTATATCCCTAGCCCCAAATTATAATTCAGCAACCAACAACAACAACAACAATACCAACATCAACCATATCATTACAAACACCACTATGTTCCATAAAACATCCCACACGATGTTTTCCAACTTTCTCAACTAACAAGCCCATTATATGGCATGTTAATAATTTTACCCTCGTAAATAAACCAAAACTAATATTAATAAGGAGAGATTCATACCTTACTCCCAATATTATTGCTAAATCTTCACTTTCCTTCTTGAACTTAACCCAAAGCGCGCCGCTATATGCTTTTATAACCGCAAGTATACGCTGTCTGGACCAGAATTCGGGAATTATACCTGATTTGGGCTTAAAAGTTGGTGTTGGGAGTTGGAGAGAATTCTCCAGATTTTTAGCGAAGGTTTGGGGTGCTGAATGAGGAAAATAAGGGGGATAACCCCTTTTTATAAGGTTCTGGGGTCTGCCTGGAGCGACATAAAAAATTTCCAGCTCGTTCGCCTGGGTCTTGGGCGTGTTCGCGCAGGCTTATTTTT
This sequence comes from Lycium ferocissimum, assembly GCF_029784015.1. Taxonomy (NCBI): domain Eukaryota; kingdom Viridiplantae; phylum Streptophyta; class Magnoliopsida; order Solanales; family Solanaceae; genus Lycium; species Lycium ferocissimum. Next base: position 6,886 of record NW_026716588.1, read on the forward strand.
CTGCATGCGCGTTCATTCAGTAAAAAGGTTATAACTCTTGATCCCGATATCGTGTGAGGGCCCACGAACTATGGTTGGAAATCTAATTCAATTATCTACAACTTTCATTTGGTGTGATTCCAAATTCCAAACTTATCATGGCGTTTTGGCCTCTTTAAGTCAGATCATCCGAAAACGTATCCTTAAATCATCCTTTTGGAGGGCTTATGCCCACATTTGGCTTAAGGGTCCTTCTTAAGACTTTCTCAACTTCCCATGTACTACTCTTATAATTTTTCGTATGTCCTTTATAAAACCCCGACATGTGGTGTTATATCCCGTATTTTGTGCGTTGGAATATTTTAAGTTGGTTGCGACAAGTTATGGACAAGACTTTTAATCTCCGGTTTTGTTGATTTTGTGTTAATGCACAAGTTGCATATTCATCTTTTCATTGGCATGGAGTGTTAAGGGTAAATTGGGAATAAGAAAAATTTGGGGTTAAAAGTGAATTATGAAAAGTTAAGCATTTCATGGAAATTAAGGGCTAGAAGTGAAATTTTGGAAACTAAATATTTCATGAAAATGGCCATATGTGGCCATGTGTTTGGTGTGGGCCATAGCCCACATGTGTTAATTAGATAAGTGGCAAAAGATGACTAGTTGTCATCTTCATCATTTAGCACCCTAGAAAATTCAAGAAGCATGGAGAAAGAACAAGAGGCCATTCGGCCATGACCAAGAAAAAAATTGGAGTCCAAAAATTGACAATCATGTTGTTGCTTCATAATTTGAACTCACGTTGACGCATTATATTTCGTATTTTTGTACGTCGGATTATTCGCAAGTGAGGTGGGGTCCACACACCGAGATTTTTTTGGGACATGCGACAATTTATATGAATCACATATGTGAAGTTAAACATAACTCAAGAAGGACCCTTGAGCCAAATCAAAGTGGAAGTCCTCAAACAAATATTTTTAAGTAATGTTTTCGGGTGATCCGACTTCGAGGGCGAAAACGGTATTATAAGTTTAGAATTTGGAAAAACACCAAAGATAGAAGTTGTAGATAATTGAATTATATTTCCAACCATAGGTCGTGGGCCTACGGTGACATCGGGATAAGGAGATATGGACGTTTTAAGGCGGAAAGGTCGGTGGGCTAGGCCCAAGCCAGGGCCCAATCGGGTTAGGCCCATGACCCATGCCTATTTAAGTCTAATTTCAGCCCTTTCCTCTCATTTTTCAGACCAAGAATGCCCAGAAAATTCTGGAAAGAGAGAAGAACCTTGGAGAGAAGAAAACTAATTTTGACCAAAATCGAGCCTCCCGAATTCCGAAGCCCATGAAAGAGAAAAGTGTTGTACGGCTTGCGTTGTCTTCAATTTGAGCTAAAAATCAACCAAAGAGAAGAGTGATAACGTGGGGGCTGCATGCTTAAGGTATGAATACGGTTCCTTTTCATTGTTAATGAGTGTATTTAGAATTTTAACGGATTAAAACGGAGGGGATAGTGTGTAGAAATGGATGAAATTCATGAAATTTTGTATGTTGATGTTGAGCCATGAGTATGGGCTGTTTTGTGACAAGGAATGAACTAAATTTATTTAGTATGTTTGGATTGTTGTGTTGTGGATTCTATGGGCTAATGAAAGTTTAATGGTTCAAAGTGAAGTTATAGTTGTTTGCGGCTTGTTATGGAATTTTATATAGTTTATTGAATTTATGGAAGTAATGGATTATTAATGTAGTTCATGAATTCGGAAGGAAGAAAATGTGTTGTGTTGTTTCCTTGAACTTGGAGGTTTTGGTTTTCATTATGTAGTGGATGGAATGTTGTTGAATTGTGTCGAAAGGGTTATTAATGTTAGAATGCGTTTTGAATCGATTATTGATGTTACTTATATGGTTGTTGGTATTGTTGTTGAAAATATTGGCCGAGTTGAATTCTCGGGGTTGTTGAACTTATGGGAAAGCTGCCCAAATTTCTGTAAATAAAGTGATGGCTTGGGATTGGATTCTTAAGTGCTTATGGCTAATGTTTGGTACTTAATGACCTTATTGTAGATCTTGGAAGGTTTGAGACTTAAATTTGGATTAGCGTAGGAAGCGATCGAGGTATGTAAAGCTTACCTTTCCTTCTTTTGGCATGTCTTAGATGTGGTTAAGCTATGATATGTTATGAGCTTCGGGGGTAATTCTATGCTTAAAGTCCGAGCATGTTTACGATGCTTATTTGCTTCTTGAGGTTGGCACCCTTATAGGGTCAAGCTATGGTTTATATGTCTTTGTATGATTGGTTTTCAAATGTTGCATAAAAAGTTTTGTTTTCAAAAGAGTTTTGTAACTACGAACGTCGTAACTTTCACGGACGAACGGATGGCTTTGATATGTTCGTAAATGATTCTATGACGTATAATAACTATGATTTTCATGGGCGGGCCCGACTTGAGTCGACACCCCTCCGTGGGCCCCGCGACTTTCCATATGTACTTCGACGATTTTGAAAGGATATGATATGACTATTATTCCGATTTCAAGTACGATCAGTTTACTTATCTTTGAGTTTGTAATAATGATTCGATAATATATGATGACTATGATTTTCGTGGCGGGCCGGATTGGGTTGACGCTCGTCCGTGGGTCCGCCGATCTTCTTGTATAATTCGATGGCTTTTGAAAGAATTCAATATGACTACCTTTCGACCCGAGTATGATTATATATTTTTTGTTAGTACGAAATAATGATTCGTATACTTATGATTCCGATACGTAACTATGGTTTCTGAAGTTCGGTTTGATATGTTAAGTGATATTCGGAAGAAAGTACGATTTGACTACTATTTTTAGCTTATAAACAACGTCCGTTTTGATTACTCTATCGAGTCTTTGTGAATGTTTGGCATTGCATATGATTTTCTACGATTAACTTTCGTACATACATTATTACCTCTTTTCGGAGTCCGGGCGGTATGTTATCGTGCGCACTATGTTATATCCGAAGTATGATGTGATTCCGAAGTATGATGTGTTTTTCAGTATGATGTGATATGATATATGATGTGATACGGAGTATGATGTGTTCGGAGGTATACAATATTCGAAGTATGATGTGTTGTGGCGCCCGGATGGAGTGGCGACCACGTTACATCCGCCCGAGTCCCATTACGGACCGTATGTGATATGATATGATATGTGATGATCGATGATACGATATGATATGTGATATGATATGTGATAATATGACGATATGATTTGATTTACCGAGTCCCTCACTAGAGGTACGGGTACGTATGTTTATGACTATTATATTATATGTGGATCGGGCCGTACGTTCCTCGGCATTATTATATTATATATGGATCGAACCGTACGTTCCTCGGCATTATTATATTATATATGGATCGGAAGTACGTTCCTCGGCATTATCGTATTATTTATGGATCGGGCCGTACGTTCCTCGGCATTCGGTTAATGTCGGCTCATATGATGTGTTTGATTTTCCGTATGTATGAGGCAATGTTTTTTCAAAAAGAAAGCGAAGCATTTTGGCATTACGATTATCATATTTGTCTTTTGTATCTCTTAGGTATGATTTGTATATCGGTACAAGCACTTTGGTATTAAAGCTATTGTGCTCACGTCTTTGTACTCCTTATTCGGTTATGACTTCATTTTACGTATGCCATGCTTTACATGCTCGGTACATATTCCGTCGACCCCCTTTCTTCGGGGCTGCGTTTCATGCGCGCGGTATATACGAACGAGTAGGTAAAGTTAGCGAGAAGATGTTCCGGTTTGGATTGGCGAGCTCGATTTCTCGGTCTTCTTGAGTCGAGTGCTGTATGGTGTACGAAGTTATAGTAGAGACTTTACGGAGACGAGTGTCGTGTGTATGATATGTCGTTTTATAAGCGACTATGTAATGATGTATTATTACGCATTATGTTACGAACTTCATATGTTTACAGATTTCATACGATGCTAGTTTTATTTGATTTGATAAGATGAAAGGCATGTTTGTTTCGGGAAAAAAAAAGTTTTCATTATGTACTTGTGTCATGTTTTTGCGGGCCCAGTATGGTTATGAGTATTACGAGTGTCAGCGGGTTCGCTCGGCCTTAAGTAAGGGTCGGGTGCCCATCACACCCTGTCGGAAATTAGGGTGTGACATGTGGGCCCCGCCTTAGCTACGGTTACAAGGGCTTTTCATCAAGTAACATATGAACTAATTTACACCATACGATCTCCAAATGTCATACATGTGTATATATATATATATATATATATATATATATATATATATATATATATATATATATATATATATATATATATATATATATATATATATATATATATATATATATCGGATCATATAATCTTCATCCTTGACCCGAGACTAAAATTTGCTCGGCGTGTTCGCGCCCGTGGTGGCGCGTTCGCGTGAGTTAGCCTGGCCTCTGGCATTCTCGCCACTCCCTGGTGCGTTCGCGCGAGCTATTTTCCTGGCTTTGCCATCCCAACTTGTAACGTTCATATCTCCTTACCCCAATGTCCTATTGAGGAGCGATTTGTTGTGTTGGCTTGGACTTTATGAACTTCACTACGGGCTTTTGCTTTGTCTCAAAACTCGTCATGTTCAAAGAATATCCTTCCAATACTTCTCATACATGATCGTAAACTCTTATAACCATAAAATAGGCGCATATCCTTCGGTGTTCACAATTAAGCGGTTGATGCCAACAAAACTCAACGTTCAACTACGAGGTGTAATAGAACCAAGGAGAAAGTATAACGTTTAGCATAAAATTAAGTAAATGAATACATTAGACGAAGAAAATTTCTTTTTATCTTTCAAGAGCTGTTAAAATATGTCTCTTTTTTGGTCATGAGTTAATAAAAACGCAATTTTTTTGGCCAAAACCCATTTCAGTTTGGTCTTCAAAGAACAAGGATTTGTATAAAGTCACCATTTAGGCTAAGAAATTCTGTTTGGTTTTTACATAAAATCTGAGGCTAATAAAAGGATACTAGGGCCCATAATGTAAGTGGCCAAACAAGGTATATTTGGGCCAAGGCCCAATCGAGGTTGTTTCTTTAAATAAATAAAAACATTTCTTTGGGTCAAGACCTATTTAATTTTTAAAGCAAATGAACACATGATCAAAGGTTTTTCGGGCTAATGTTTTAAAGAAATTCGGTAAAGTGTCCTAAGGCCCAAAAACGTAATGGATTTTAAAGTTAAAATTTATCTTTTAAAACTAAATCTGGGGTTTTTCATAAAAATAAGCAAAGTATATTTTGTAAAGGGAACATATACAAGAATCTTTAGGCCACAAACATAATTCCTTTTCCCTTTTAAAACCAACCGGGCAAAATACAAAGAGTTCTTTCTTAAAAGAGTCAAAACGGTCAATTTACGCCTAATTTATAAAAATTTAGGTAAGGGTATTCTAAAAACATGTTGAGCGGATTAACCCGATCAGTGCGAGTAAAGCATGAATAGAACTTAAATCAATAAAACAATAAATAAACTTTTCATCTTTTTCTATAACTACTACCCTTAAACATAAAAGGAACTAATTATATCTGGATATCATAAATCCAAACTAAATACCCTATATATAAATGGGATATATTCAATTCTTTTTCCAAATAATGATGTGCAACATGATAGTTTTTTGCGGGAAATAAACACTAAGTAAACAGTTCATGCAAATACTCACACATTGGAATTCGAAGGTCAACCGTATAGTACGGATCCTTAATACTAGGGTGCCTAATACTTTCCCTAGGGGATCACTAGAACCCTTACCTAGAACTTTGGATTAAGAAGGTTTTTTCACGGCACATGAACAATGTAACGACTTTGTTTGGTCGTTATAGTCTTTCGGCATTTTTGCCCTTTTCGAGCATTGATTAGCTCATTTTTTACCGAGATAATTTGTTGGCATGCTTCGAGGTGTCTAGATTGGATTCGGGCAATTTTTATGAAATATAGGCTTAAAGTGAAAAAAGTTGACCCAAAGTTGTTGGGTAAACGGACCTTTTTTAAATTTCATCAATCCCGAGGAGGTAGGGATGGTCGTTTAGAACTTATATGTATCTACGGTTCAATTCCCAATGCACTCGGATGTATTTTGGCACTTGAGTTGAAAAATTAGAATTAAGGCATCGAGGGTTGACTCGGTCACGGACATCCTTTAAATTTCGAGGCCACGAGCACATTCGTAGTGTGTTTTAATGTGTGTCTATGTATATGGTATGTGAGCAGATGGCCTCGGGAATCAGTCAAAAAAGCGAATTGAATTGTAAACTTGGGTGAGTTTTTGTTACATCTCGTAATTTTGCACGTCGGAAATTTTTTAAGTTGTTTGCGATAAATTAGGGACGAGGTTATTTTCCGACTTTGTTGAAAGACATAAGCATTCTATGATTTTATGGGATGGAAATGTTAATAAAAATTTGGGCTTAAAAGTGGAATTTTGGAAATTTGTAGTTCATGAGAAATAAGGCCACATGTATTGTGGGCCATAGCTACATGGAGGGTTAATATTTGTAGAGATAGATGACTTGTTGAGTCATTTTCATTATGTTCATCCTTTGGAAATTTCTTGAAACTTGGAGAAATTTGAAGAAAATTTGGAGGGAAAAAAGAATAAAAAAAAAAAAAAAAGAAAGGAGGCATGACCGGCCATGTGCTTGGCCATGTGCATGGTCATGTGCCATATTAGTATATATGGATGACCAAGCTCATTATTTTCATCATACTCCACTCTAGAAATTTCATGAATTATGAAGAAAAAGAAGAGGAGAAAAACGGCGGGGGATTTGGTAAGATCCCATTACCCTCGATTTGATCTTGAAAAATTGGTTGCTTCATGCTCCTTCACTAATTGGAAGGTCCTCGTCGACGTGGAGTAGTTGTTGGAAGAAGAAAATCATTCGCCTTGCAAAGAGCAAGTCTAAGCCAGAAGGAGGAAGATGAAATGAAAGGTATGGTTCAATCCTCTTTTACATGTTTTATGGATGTTTTGGACGTGTTATGATGCGTGGGAATGGATAAAAATCATGAAATGTTGTATGTGGTGTGTGTGGCCGTGAGAATGGATTGTTGGTGTAGAAGGAATGAATTGATTTTAGTTAGTGTTCTTGGTTATTGTTGTTGCAAATTCTATGTTAAGAATGATGATTTAATGGCTCATGTTGAAATGGTAGTTGTTAAGCCGTGTGTAGGGCTGTTTTTGGTAGAATATGATGAATTAAATTTATTAGGTGTTGCATGGAACAAATGGATTGATTTTGTTTAATATTTTGATTGTTGTGTTGAGGTTGGATGTTGGCCGTGCATGGCTGTTTTGGGGCAGACCATATTAAGCCAATGTTTCCTAGTGCTTTGGTTGTTGTCATTATGAAATTGTGATGTGAAAATGAAGGTAAATGATTCAAGTCGAAGTAGAAAATGTGTTATGAACATTTCTAGTTAAGTTGGAAGGTTTCGGGTAAGATTGAATGTTGGTTGGACATCTTGAAATTATCTATCGACATTGTTATTATGATTGGTAGTATTGTTGTTGGATTGGCGGGTTGAATTCCCCGGATTTACGTATGTTGATTTGGGCGACCATATTCTCGGGACGGTGCATTTAGGAGGTCTTTGTAGAAATTTCGGTAGCCTATAAGTGAACTTGTATGAAGAATTAAGGCCAAACTGGTCGATGAATCTAATGATCATATGGATCCTTTTGAATGTAGATAAGCAAGTTGGGATGAACAAGTGTAGCTAGCAAGGCGGCGCAGGTATGTGAGGCTTACTTTTCTTTTATGGCATGTCCTAGAGCCAATAAGTTGCGACATAATGTGTACAAGGGGTAATTCGCTCTTGATTTCAGTGCATTTTTATGATTCTGATTTATGTTATACATAAGCATGTTAGTATCACTAGGCGTATACATTTGGTCAATGAGTAAGTACGAGAAGGTTACGTAACTAAAGAGTTGTAAGTACGAACACTCCTAACTTTTGTATGTGGTCTCGGATTGTCTTAAGATTTCATAGACGACCCGTTGGTGACTAAAGATCATAACTTACTGTATATTGTTTCGAGTTTGTGCGAAGTGGGCCCTGACCTCCGCTATCTCTCTCCGTATACATGTACGTATAGTAATTTACGGTGTGTTTATCGCTTCGATTCCGAAAGTTCTGTATGATTAAACGCTTCTTACTTCTGTAAATGATCTCGGATTTTTGCGTTGGAAAGTCTGTTTGATATGATATGCTTTGACCACGATCGAAACGTCTGGCGTTCGACACGATAATTGCAACGTCGGTAAGGATTGATACGAAATTTATGAGCCTCGGATATCGGTAAGAATATTCGTTTGTCGTGTCTTGATTTATATGCGTATGTTTACGCATTTCTGCCTTCGTGCAAGGCTCGATGTATCTTTCCTTTGCGTCCGGGCCGAGGTTACGATATGTTATCGTGCGCATTACGGCGCACCGTACGTATACGCTCATTGCGTCCGGAGGTTCTGTTATCGTGCACCTCTCTGCATTGTTCACCGCGTCCCTCATAGGCGGGCCGGGCTCTGTTTTATGATATTATGATTTGATGTATGGGGTGGTGGCCAGGATGGCATTTGATCTGTCTGTTCACCGCGTCCCGTACTAGAGGGCCGGGTTCTGTTATATGCCTTTACGGCGATTACGTTATATGCATTTACGATATATGACTGGATGCATTGCGCGTCCTCGAGAGGGCGGGATCGTTATGCACGTATGGGCATGATACTGTTTCGATACTCTGTACGATTTTGTTACTGCGTATAAATACGATTTATATATGATATTACGTACGTCTGTATGATCGGTATCGAGTATGTACGATGTTGTCTACGCGTGTGTATGTTACGAACGATACGTATCGGTACGTATGAGTTACCTCGGACATTTTGTACGTTACGCAATTTGTCGGTACATAGGATACGCGTCGGCATTCGCTCACTACGTATCCGGTTCGGTGCAGTTTACATGCATGTACCTACGTACGTACGTACATTTTAACCGTACGTATACTCGTACGTTTGCTCCCGTTGCGGGTACGTACGTACGTCCATTATCATGTCTGGGTCATCTACGATTTTATCATTATGCTTAAATCGCTACTTACGGATTACAGCTAAGGTCTTTATGCTTTCTGGCATTCAGGTACGAATTATGGTTACGACCCCTGCTGCACGTACTCTAATTTTGGTTATGTTATGTTTATAGTTTTTACGGCTTCGCGTACTCGGTACGTTTCAAAATGCGACCCACCATTCTTCGGGGGAAGTGCGTTTAATGCCGCGCAGTACCCACGAATGAGTTGATGATGTTCCCGGTATATGAAGACTCCCGACTCTTTAAGACGCTGGCGAGTCGAGTATGCACGTTATGTCTTCGGATGGTACTAGAGACTTTGCGGACGGCGGTGTGGGTATAGAATGTCGGTTGTATGGGCGGCTTCGTGGTAGCCGTCTTGTATAGTGTTATGTATGAATTTTGTCAGATTCTGATTTTTATTTGATTTGGTATGTATTATATTTTGGTATGATTTAGAAAAAAAAATACGTATTGCAATGGGGTTAACGGGTTCGCTCGGCCTTAAATCAAAGGTCGAGTGCCCGTCCCACGTCCTCGAAGCAGGGCGTGACGGTTTTGCTTGTGTCGGTGCCCGCTTTTGGTGACACCGCCACCGCCGCGGCCCGATGCTAGCTGGAGCGGTCCAAGCATTTTAAACTTGATCGGCCAGACGATCGAGGGCCGGCCCAGGCGGCTCCGCCGGGGGTGGTCCCGATGGCGCCGAAGCGGGTGGGCGGTGTGTATTATTAATAAAATG
>NW_026716589.1:0-16841 GCF_029784015.1 Lycium ferocissimum
ATATTTTATTATTCGTTTTCCAAAACCAAATCGGGGGGGTTTAATTTTATTATTTCATTCCTTTCGACTTTGTCTACATTCCATAACGCTATTACTATTATTATGCCGAAGGGGCCAGATTAGTATTATGTCACGAGTGGCATGCCCGGGGAGCCGGGGGTAGCCGTATGTCACGAGTGGCATGCCGAAGGGGCTAGGAGTATTATGTCGGGGCCGCATGTCGAAGGGGCCGGGATAGACGTATGTCGGGATCGGTATGCCGAAGGGCCATCATTTTATGTCGGGGCGGGCATGTCGGCGGGGCCGGGATAGACGTATGTTGGACCGGCATGCCGAAGGGCCATCATTTATTTCGGGACGGCATGCTCGAAGGGGGCCGGGATAGACGTATGTCGGGACCGACACAGAAGGGGATTATTACTATCATTGTTATTACTATTATTATTATTATTATTAGGCGGAAGCGCGGTCCGAAGGGACTATTTTCTTTAGACATTAAATTCATCTTCGGGCATCCTAAATTTGCTTCTTGTTGTACTATTCGATTCATGCTTCGTAGAGATGCTTTACATATTCGCACATCTTCCGTACCGACCCCCTTTCTTTGGAAATTTTGCGTTTCATGCCACGCATGTACTCAGATAATTTGAAGTTATTTTAGAAGATGTTCCCACAGAGATGGCGAGCTCCGTTTCGGTTCGGAGTGTTGCCGAGTCAAGCACTTATGTCATGATATTTGTATATCCTAGAGACTTTGCGAACGAATTGTCCTTGGATAGGGTGACGAGAGCGCGAATCGATTATAGATGTTAAAAGAGTGTGTATTTTCAGATGTTGTCGGTTGGTAAAAATTACGTGATTGAGCGAAGGTTTTCACAATACGTATAAAGACGCTGATCTCTATTTTGAAAAGTTTCATGTTTTAAAATTTTTTTTTGAAATGACGGGTTTTAGTAACGCGAACGTTTAAGGGTTCGCTCGACTGCGAGAGTCGGGTGCCCATCACGCCCTGATGAAGATTGGGGTGTGACATATTTAGCTTGAGTTTGGATTTCATTGGAGAGCGTTTGAGGTATGTAAAGTAACCTTGTTTCTTTGGCATGCCTTAGTTAAAAATAGGCTATGACACGAACTTCGAGAAAACTCTACTCTCGCAATCCGAGCATGTCTATGATACGCATTTGTTTCTTGATATCCATATGTTTTTGTTATGAAATATTGATCCTATGTTCTTGGAATTCTTGATTTGTAAGAGTGCATGAAAGTTTGGTTTTTAAAGAATTATTCTTTAACGATTCAAAAACTACGAACGCCCATAACTTTCACAGAAAAGCTCGGATTGCCTTGAGATTTTCAAGGTTGTATGATGTTAGATGAGTATGTTTTCCATAAGCGGTACGGCTCGGGTCTACACTCGTTCGTGGGTCCACAGAACGTTCCTTTATGTGATTTCGACAACTTTTGAAAGAAAATGTTGTAATTATTATTCGATTTTGATTATGACTATTTTACTTATCTTTTGGATTTATGACAATGATTTTTATGCATATGGTTCTCACGACTCCGCTCGTGCATTACGTTATATCTTTCGGGAGTGGGACGGGATTACGTTGTCGTGCGCGTTTTGTTATACTCGGTGTTATGCTGTGTTTATGGTTCACCGAGTTCCTCGCTCGGGCCGGGTTCCGCTATATTTGGTGTTGTTGTATGGCGTTATTGTGTGTTTGATATGTGACGGGGATACGGAGATTTGAAACTTTACGGTGTTATCTTGTGTTGTACGGCGCCATCGACGAGCGGGCGACCATATTTCCGTGCCCCCATGCATGATTATATTTTGAAGTAACATTTTGATATTTTGGAAATGCATTTACTTTACGTACGCCTACTATTTCGATTACGACTCGTATTTTGTATACTACGTTTTTACGCTTTGCATACTCGATTAAGTTTAATATTTCGACTCATTCTTCCTTCGTGGTCGCGTTTCATGCCCGCGGGTATAGGCCCTACGCTTTGGTGATCCACCGTTTGGGACACCCTCTTCTTTGTTGGAGTGCTCCCTTATTCCGGCTATTATTTGGTATATATCCGTTCGTTGCATTTGTATATATTTGTTCAAGGGTACGTGGGGCTGATATCCCGTCATATGATTCCGTTTGTCTATTTAGAGGTACGTGGACATGTATGTGGGTTACGCCCGTTAAATGCCGATTGTGTTTGTATATGTTGTGTTTGGGGCGATCCCGTTAGCCGTGGCATTCTGTCGGCTTGCATTTGTATATATTTTGGGTTGTTGCGCCATTTGATAGCCTTACTAGGCTTTGATATATATGCGGTTGTGTTTGAGATGTGTTTGCGACGTTTGATATATTCGAGACGGCGTTTGATATTTATGTCCATATAAGCCATATACAAGCTTTGCGTCTCGGATCTGTGATGGTGTTTGGGTGCCCAATTCGGGTACTAGTCACGACCCACGGGGTTGGGTCGTGACATATACGATTCTTATTTACTTCCTAATGTTAACGTCCTTAATATGGTCAACTTATGGTTCTTAAGTCTTTTGTACAATTGGATTTCAAATTTTGCATAAAGAATGTTGTTTTTAAAGGATTCTATAACTACGAACAATCGTAACTTTCATAGACGAGCTCGGATCGTTTCGAAACGTTCGTAGGGGATTCTATAATAATAAGGTCTCCAACTTTCATAAGATGGACTCGGATGGTTTGATACTCGTCCGTGGGCCCCGAGACTTTCCCTTGTGTAATACTAACGACTTTTCAAAGGATTTAGTGTGATTAACGTCTTAACCTCGAGAATCGATTCACTTACTTCTCTATCGAGTTTGAAATGACGATTATGCCCTAATTTCCATAAGTTATCTCATATGGTTTGATACGTGTCTATGAGTCCTAAAGTTCGATTTGATATGTTCTCGAACGACATTCGGAAAAAACTTGATTTGACTATCGTCTTGTTTTGTTAAAATAATGGTTCATTTGATTATTCTATCGAGTCTTTGAAAGTGTTTTAAATCGCATATAGTTGCTCACGACTCTGCTCGTGCATTATGTTATCACATCCTTCACCGAGTCCTGGGCCGGTTATGTTTCGTGCGCACTATGATATATTCCGGAGTATGATGTGTCCGGTTCGCCGAGCCTCACTAGAGGGCCGGGTACCGAGTATATTTGGCGTTATGATGTGTTATGATGTGTGACGGGGATACGGAGATATGAAACCTTCTGGAGTATGATGTGTTATGGCGCCAACGTCGGAGGGCGACCATAGTTCTAAGAGCCCATGCATGATTTGTGTTTTATGAGTAAGCATTTTAATATTTTCGATATTGCATTTACTTCTGTACTTTTGGTTTTGACTACGATCTTGGTTACTATATTTCATGCTTTGCATACTCAGTACATATTCCGTACTGACCCCCTTTCTTCGGGGGCTGCGTTTCATGCCGCGCAGGTACGGATACTTATTTGGATGATCCACTAGCTTAGGATTCTGTTCGGCTATTTTGGAGCGCTCCTTGTTCCGGAGCCTATACTTGGATCCCGACCGTTCGTTATATATATGTATATGTTATTCACGGGTACGGCGGGGCCCCGTCCCGTCATATGATTGTTATTATTCTTAGAGTCTGTAGACATATATGTGTGGGTTATGGGTATTCATTGTTCGGTCGTATCGTGTGATTTGTGACTTGGACGTCCCTATACTATGATAGCCTTATCGACTTATATGTGACATTATCTCGTCGGATTGTGGTAGCGATATGTATACCTGTACATTTGTGTGACTTCGGGGCGACGTTCCACTTTTACGTATATATATGTTGTTGTATACTTGCGTAAGTTATTCGTATGCTATTTCGATTAACGGGTGTGTACGGGTGCCCAACTCGGGCACTAGTCGCGGCCTACGGGGTTGGGTCGTGACAAAAGTGGTATCGAGCGGTTCGTCCTCGGATTTTCTCGAGACCGTGTCCCGGCAGTCTTGTTTATGGTGTGAAGCCGGCCACACTTATAAACGAGGAGGTCGCGGGGCATTTAGGAATCGGTGACCTTTTTCTCGTCTTAGATCGTGCGATAGAGCCAAGTCATAGGAAATGAAATTTCTTATACTAACCTTCGATTTCAGCAGAAGGACGACACCAACAGAAGAAAGCGATTGACGACATTGGAAGGTACAAAGCACGCAGGTAAGCAAAGGTACGAAAGGTTTATGTCGAATAAAGTATTGAAGTACGCTTGAAATGTAAAGTTGAAAACCGAAAGGGAAAGTAAACAGGAAAGTGTAACAGGTGTGGTCCAGTTGGACATACGAGGTAAGTCCATCATTTTATCTTTGTCATTGATACCGGGAGAGCCTGTGTATATGTGATATGACATAATATATATATATATATATATACGTGTTGGCCCTGTGAGGCATTGTTGGTATTTCCTGTGTACAGGTTTTGAGATAGTAAGAAATATAGAGGAAACTCTGCCGAAATTTTTCCAGAAAATAAAGGAGAATGAGATATAGGTTTGCGATATGTTTCGAAAGGTTGTGTCAATAGTAAGGATAGAATTTGACTAAGTTGCAAGTATGGCTGACCTTGAAAAAATAAGTTAACTGCTGAGTTGGCGGCAATAGTAATTAGGAGGTTGATATTGATATGGTAAAAGGAATTTGGAAAAGGCTTGCGATGGTAAGAGATGATTTAGAAGAAGTTGGCAAATTATAATAGAGTGTCATATTAAGGTACCAACTGAATTGATAAGCAGGGCTAAATTATGACGAGATTATAGCCAGAAGAAATAACAGCACAATTGAGACCAGAGTACAAAGAAAAAAAAAGAGAATTGTGACGGATATGAATGTACCGACAAGACAACTTGTGAGATATTAAAGATAAGATTGACCGGAAAGGGCAAAAAGTTAAGAAGTGCGACACTATAAGGCCGATTACGAACAAGATATTATGTGAATATAGTAAGGAATGTTATGAAAATGAGCAAGGCTTAGCGAGGAAGTGACTAATAGATATGACGTGATCTGTGTGACTCAAGTATGAAGGTGAGTTAGTGGAAAAAAAAAGAGAAGAGAGAGGAAGAGGAATTTATGAAGTTCTTCTACGGGGAAGGTATAGAATAGAAGTTACGAGATAATGGGAGCGATAGTGAGCACAAAAGAAGAAGGGATAAAAAGGAAAGTGAGTAAGATAACAGGGTAGTAATAATTGATGACGGGTGTAGCCGTGAACACGATTAATGTCAGTGACGGAACGGTGAAAGACCAGATTATAGAGAGGCGAACAGCGAAGTAGAAGGAGTGCTAGGAAATGACTGGCATGATAAGAATATAAGAACCAAATAGGGGTGAACAGGATATGATTTGAAAATAAGAAAGGGATTATGTAGGAGTAATATTCCCGAAAATGTAGCGGTATTATAAAACTCCTCGTGCGCAGAAAAGGATGGACCTAGACCGGAGAAATATGGTAAGGAAATACCAAAGGAGACACTTGATATAGAGGTAATTAAACGAGTACGAATATGAAACGCAAAGAGAATACATGGTTATAAATTTAAAGGGGCAGTGCGATGACACGGTGATAAGATAAGACCATTGTCGAGACGAACTTGGGATGTTTTTGAGTGAGCTGGAAGCCTGTGTTGAATACATGGTAAGGGTAAAAAGGTATAAAGCATAAGGAGGGTACTACGTGCACACGATTTCACCTAAAAAATAATGGAATCTTTAAGCGACAAGACGGAAGTTTAGGGAATAGACGGTGAAATGTAATTTCATCAAAAGAAGCAAATGGTATCGGTTGAGATAAAGATACTGTTTCAAGAGAACTTTGGACACTTATCGTTGGAATATAAATGCCACTTAACTGAGAATTTGGAATAACTACGGGTATTAAATAATTATTGGGTCGAAGTAAGAGACCCTTTTTAATTCGGCGGGAGATGTGTTACGAGGGCGTTTTGAAATCGGTCAAGGCCTCAACTTACTCCAGATTATGTCTTTGAAGGTCATGTGTCAAGGTCGACGCGGTCATATTGACGTTAGAGCATCAAATTTCGTCAGAGTCTCAAAGTTAAGTGTGCTGGAGTGGGAGCAATTTGAGGATGGGTGACCCCCTAGGAAGTTTTGTGGAAGTCTTGCAAATTCAGACGTAAGGAGAAAATGAGAAGCTAGGTTAATCTAAGGAAAATTAGAGTCGGCAGAGCGAAACAGAAACCTTAAGAGGTCGTGTAGAACGAAAATGCATCGAACCAGTGAAAAAGAAAGAAGGTGCATTGCAGCCTTAGAAACAAGATAAGTCGAATAATGTTGGAAATATTTTGTGAATAAGATGGTAGCGATGATGTGTATATATGTATATGACATCTCATACATGGCTATATTGAATCCCAACAATCGACACATGACGTGTTGGAAGGCATTAATCGGACAGGGTAATGAAGCGCTAGTGAAAGAAAAGATGGCACCTATGTTATGAGGCAAGCTGATGCTGTTTTCACTACAGGTCAAGCTTGGAAAGTTCTAAGATAATGATATTTGGGAAGGAAAGAGAGTGCGTGGATGGAAAGTAAAGTGACCGAAAATGTCAAAAAAAATGAAAGGGTAAGGGACATGAGAGAGTGAAGCCTCCAAGAAAGTGTCACGACCCAAGCCCGACATGACTAAAAAATCGAGTTAGGCATGAGAAACGCATTCGTGTACGACCACACACACAAGTGGAATGAAATGCCGACCAAATATCAAACGCTACTTCAAACACATCTCAAACGTGCAAAACACATATATACATATATCGAAAGATAAGGCTATCCGGCTCATACGGCCCAAAACGTATAAATACAAACATTAGACGTACAAGGTAGGCACACAACCCACATATACATCTATTAACTTGGAGCTAGCGTCCTAAACAAACCAATATCATATGACGGGACGTGTACCTGTGTTATGAGAGAATCGAACACACACATATATATATACGTAACGATTATATATACCAAGATATGGGCAAAAAGCGAAAGGAAAAAATCGAGCACTCCAACACAGCAGAATGGGTCTCCTAAACTGGCGGATCGCCAAACCGGTCGGACCATTTCGTGCATGAAACCTAACCCCGAAGAAACTAGCGACGAAATATACCGAGTAATGTAAAGCAGAAATGACAAGGATAAATAGGGACCGAATCACACTCGAAACCTTGTACCGAAAGTAAGTACATTTCCAAATGCCAAATGTTTATTTTCAAAATAGAAAACATGCGGGCCTGCGTTATTGATTTCAAAGATAAAATAATGGTCACTTATGGGATGGCGCCATAATAATATAACATTCCGAAGGTTTCAAATCTCCGTACAACCCCGAACGCAACACATCATCACAACACATCATAAGCCATATATAACTCCATAAATTAACCAAATATGATGGCGAGGTCTGGAACCGTAGAGGTTATAACTCCGAATATATCATAGTGCGCACGACAACAAAACCGACACCGGAGCCGGCGAACGAGGTACCAACAAACCGCACGACTCATCGTGAGTAACCATATGCATAAAATCATTATCATAAGTCCAAAATATTAAAAATAAGTGAAATAACCATACTTGGGGATCGGGATAATCGTCATACCAAACTCTCTCAAACGTCATCGAAAAGTGCAAAGAAGGTCGCGGGACCCACGGACGAGCGTCAACCCGAGCGGGCCCGCCTATGGAAATCATACTCATCACACGTCATACAACCTCTCACGACGATATCGAGGCAATCCGAGCCCTTAGTCGAAAGTTATGAGCGTTCGAAGTTTCAACATTGTTTAAGAATAAAACTCTTTTGAAAACCAAGTTTTTTTTTTATGCAACTTTAAAAATCAATTTTTCCAACAACATCAAAACCAATATTTTCTCACATCAACACACGAGTACCAAAAGACAAACGCGAATCATAGTCGGAGAATCGGATCATAAGAATGGAATTTCCTCGAGGCTAGTATCGTAGCCTATATTGAACTAAGACATGCCAAAAGAAAGAAGGGTTAAGCTTTACATACCTCGCTTGCACACAACGCTAATCCAACCAAACTTATATCTCGAACTCTCCAAGATCTACATAACATCAATAAGTACCAACGTCAACCATAAGCACTTAAAAGCTCATTTCCAACTAGTACATAATCCTACGGAAAATTGAGGCAAAGCGCTCCTTTATAAATGGACCAACCCCGAGAATTCAACTCGGCCAAATTCAACAACACAACAAACCAACAATCATTCCAACAATATCCACAATCAATTCGAAACGCATTCGGGAACATTAAAAATCCTCTTCCACACATTCCAACGATATTCCACTTATGCTTACTACAACTACATACTTACAAACCAACATATAATCAAACGAACGCATATTCAATTATCAATCTAAAACCATTCAAACAACATTCAAGAACTCTTTAAATAATTCATACAATATTTCCAACAACCCAACAAATACTCCATTCCACCCGAATTGGCCCGTAAAACCCGAGAACTTCCATTCTAACACGTTCCTCGGTTTTAAGACATAATTTGCTCCAACAATCCATACTCTAACCATAACATTTCCATAAACATAAAAATTACACTACATGCACCAAATCTTCTAAATCAGCCCATAACGCTTACAACACCAATTTGAATCATCAAACTCTCACTTTCAACATAAAATTCACATAACGACAACAATCAAAATTCCAAGGAAACCAATCCATTTCTTGACACACATCAAAGGCCATATTCGGCCAACCTTGCACACATACATATTCATGATTTTCATTTATTTCAACACACCACAATAACCAAACACACTACATAATACTTAGTTCATCACCTAGAACACACAACACACAACACGACCAACACACACACACACGGCCTCAACTTCAAAATTGCCATATCTCATGAATTTCATCCATAACAACATACAACAACACACATAAACCCTTCATAACTCATAAAACAAGATTAGAATTTACCTTTCTTCACAAATCCTCAATTTGTCCAAAGTTGGCCAAGGATGAAAACGAACAATCATAACTATGTTAGAACACATATCTTCAACGCTCGAAACAACAACTCCACGTTATTCACCACCCTCAAATTAGTAGGTTTGCTTAGGAGAAATAATTTTGGGAAGGCTAAATCTTGGTCTTGAATTTTCTTCAACTATACACGAATGGTTGGTCTTTTTTTTTGCTCTCAAGGTTCTTGATTTTTCTAAGGGAGTAGATGATGATAAATGGCCCCTTAGTCATCCTTTTAATTTCATATAATGGCCTAACCATGTGGCCACGGCCCACTGCCATCAGTTCCGGCCACATTCCATATATGTTACTCCTCCATTTCTTTCAATAATAGCCAACTTCAAAACCTTAATTCCACTTTTGGTCCCGAAGTTTCTTTGATGTTTCCATACCAATAACGTCATACACACTTAGGTCACATCACAAAATCGAAGGTCAAACGTCTCGACTTCATATCCCGGAATCTCTCTCAATCCTAACTTTTCATAGTTAACCCAAATCGTCTCGTCGTTCAAAATACGGGATGTAACATCCTTCCCCCCTTTAGAACATTCGTCCTCGAATGTTCAACTAGTCTTATAAGGTCGTACAAGGACCTCGGGAAGATTCCCATTATTTATAAATGCTAATTATCGACTCCGGATCCCTAGCCCGCCACTATCAAACAACATTCATACAACAAACACACATACATAAAAATATTATAAGAAAGGTCTCTAAACCGGATCCGCATTTGGTGCCGCCCCGGATCCCTCCCACATTCCAAAGCGTATTTCCGGTTTGAAGGACCGCAAAATGCGGGGACTCCCCGCGACTCTCGTCCTCGAATGTTCGGCCTCTCGGGTGCGGCACACTTCGACCCGAAGGGCGCGTCCTTCTTTCCGAAGAAGATGAACCCTCAAACGTGATCCATCGTTATCCGCGCCATTGTTATGCCCAATCTTTTTCTTTACCGGCCGGGCAATCCCTCATCCGATGGCCCCGACGGCCACAACTAAAACAAGCACCACCGGCCCGAAACACGTAATTTAAGGGCGAAATGGCCTCAAAAAATTTATAGGGGGCACGGGGATTCGAGGTGGGTCTTTCCGGGACCTCCGCTTTTTTCCGAGGACTTTCTAAGGCCCTAGAACTCGATCCGCCGGGACGGTCATTACATATATACAAATCTCCGGTTCTAATGGATTATATCGCACTTCCATTAGTGACTCGGCGGAAAGGAAAATATACCACAAAATAGAATCTAAACCGCCGATATAAATATATTTCGAGAAAGGCCCGATAATCCGGCCCTCTTGGGCGCCTCCGTCACGATCTCTACCGGATAAATGCGGTTCGAAGGACCGATGCCGGGCTCTTCCATTCCCCGACCGCGTGCGCCGCGACCGGCAATGTCCATATCGGTCGCGCGCCGCCATCGTCATGAGACGATGAATCGGTAGGCGACCCGTCGGCCCTATCACATACCGACCGCATACGGTCGGACACTCTCTCCGCCACTATAGCCGGTGCATACCGGGCCGTAGAATCAAATTCCAAGTTATATTCGCGAACACTCCGACCCCTCTCGTCGTCTCTCGCAAATCTATCAACCCTTGCCCTCCGCAACTCTGGGGGAGAAAGTGAGTGACGGAGAAAGGCGGCCGTAAACTCATCCCACGTGGTCGGGGAAGCATCCTCACCCCGGGACGGCTCCCGGGACTCATACCGCGGGGGTGTGCATCTCGCCTGGTGCGGGAAGAACACACGGACTCGGTCTCTGCGAAGCTCGACCCCTAATGCACTCTCATCCCCCGAATGGTCATGGGGGTCCTCCTCGGGCTTAGACCCGAAAAACTCAGGGGGGCCACACGTCAGGAAGTCACGAACCCTCATGTCACACCCCGACCTTACTAGGGTGTGATGGGCACCCGACTCTCCTCAGAGTCGAGCGAACCCTTAAACATTCGCGTAATAAAACATGTCATTTCGAAAATTTTTAAAACATGGAACTTTTCAAAACAACAATCATTATCTCGTAAATACATACTCTTTTAACATTTACAATTTATTCGCACTTCCCGACGCACTATCCACGGACACCGTCCGCAAAGTCTCTAAGATGTACGGATACCATGACATGAGTGCTTGACTCGGCAACACTCCGAACTAAAACGGAGCTCACCAACTCCGCGGGGGCAACTCTAACAAGTCTTCTCATGCGGGTGTACCGCGTGGCATGAAACCCCCCCGAAGAAGGAGGGTCGACGGAATATGTACCGAGTATGTAAAGCGATAACAAATAATAACCATAGCTTAATTTAGGAGGGAAGAAATCACAATCACGCCACTCATTTAGGTTGCCTTCGCTTAAGAGAAAACATAGATAAATACACAAAGTCTCAACAAGCTTTAAATAAATAATCGCAATCCAACTAACGAATCCGGAGTAAGTAATATAACCTGGAACACCCCTTCTAAAGAAGTAATGCAATACATCACATGCGCCGCTTCCGGCAAAATAATGATAGCCCCTTCGGGTACGCCGGCTCGATATCAATAGTGGCCCCTTCGGCAGGCGCTCCCGGCTAATATCAATAATGGCCCCTTCGGGCATGTCACTCGTGGCATACCCGCTTCGGCATGCCACTCGTGACATAATAATAATCCCAGTTTCCTTCGGGCATATTATAATGATAAAAGTAGTAAGTGAAATGAAATAATAAAATCTCGCACCCCTTCGGAGTGGTTTTGGAAAAAAGCTCACTCGGACATAGGCCGAGGCCATAGTAATAAGGCCATAGCACGCTCCCTTCGTCCGATTTGGTCGCTGAACGGACCGAGGCCATAGCACAATAGGCGAGGGCCACCTCACCCCTTCGGAGTGGTTTTAGAAAGTATAAATATTAAAATCTCACACCCCCATCGGAGTGGTTTTAGAAAAATCAATTTTGTGTTTCTTTATACAAACTAGTTCTTTAAAAATCATCAAATGAACCACAAACGCGTTTCCAAAGCCATTTCTTGGAAAACCTAGGAAATAATTATACTAGGAACATTGTCACACCACCACGTACATTGTAGAACATAATGAGGTAGTCGGGTCCTACTCTTGCAAGTTTTAAAGGTTTAGGAGTTCTTCCATCATTTCACACAATTTCTAGTTCAATTCTTTTGAATGAATAGTAGTTAATTTCAATCTCAAATTTCTAAGAAAGGAATTGTCCCCCGAGGCACATATTCAAGCCTACTACGTCTAAGACATGCCAAAGGAAGGAGAGGGATAGCTTCACATACCTTTTCCGCTTCTTCCACTTCTCCAAATTCAAGTTGCAAATCCGCCAAAATCTACAATTTGGTCATGTTTACCAAACATTGATTAGAGCTTCTATAAATTGAATCTTAAGGTATCAATTGTCTACGAAATTTCGGCGCATTTCCCCCAACAAATACACCATCCCCGAGAATTCAACTCGGCCAAAACACAACAACAATTCCGGAATGGAACTCGGCCACATTACTAATGACAATATTAGCAACTTTTGCCAACGACATCAACAATCAAGTCAAAAATATCCCAAACAACTTTTACTCAACTTACTTTCAAACTAATGTCACCATTTTTATAAATTCCTTTACTAATTCAAGATCATTCAAATACAATTCGGGAGTATTTCATATCGTCTTACAAAATATACAAAAATTCCACCAAAATCCATGATTCTTCCGAAAACTCCTCAACTTTCCTAGAACAATTTTTAATGCTCTTCCAACATTCATAAACTATATCAACAATTCCATATACTAGCAACATCATTTCCATAATTTCAAGAACTATATTCGAATCATACAAATCTCCCAAAACAGCCCATAAACACAACAACTATAACACAACACTTTATGACCTTTCCTTCATAACTATTTTCACTTTTCCGGCTTGCTAGGCCTTCCAATAAATTCAACATAAAAGATGAGATAAATAACATACCTTATATGTGAATAAACTCAGCCACATCAACCCTTTTCCAACACCAAGCGTAAGCAAAAGCAAGAACAATCACCTTTCACGGACTAGTTTGGCGTAATCTTGTCAAATTCTTGATTTATTGGACTATAATATTTGGGAGAGGTGTAGAAAATTTTCTAGGAACTTTTAGAAGGTTAATTTGCTGAAAATAACAGATTTATGGGGCATTTATAGGCCCCCTAGGTCGGTTTCACCGACCTCCCCTTGTGGGGCCCGCGGAGCTTCTCTTTGTTTTTTTGGCAGCTTAAGGTCTGGTTACTAAAAGGGTCATAACGTTTGATCCCGATATGGTGTGAGGGCCCACGACCTACCGTTGGAAAGCTATTTCAATTATATACAACTTTCATTCTTTGTGTTTTTCCAAATTCCAAACGTATAATAGCGTTTTGGCCCCTCCAAGTCAGGTCATCCGAAAACGTATCTTTAAATCATCCTTTTGGAGGGCTTACACTCATTTTTGGCTTGTGGGTCCTTCTTAGGACTTGCTCAACTCCACATGCACTACCCATATATCTCTTCATATATATTTTATAAAGTCCCGACATGTGTGCCCCACCTTAACTTATGGTTACGAGGGCTATCATCGAGTGATCACGTTAACCGATTTACTTCCTACACTCTCCAAAATCCATATATATATATATATATATATATATATATATATATATATTCTTATGCTCATATAACATAATCTTCATCCCTAACCTTCCTCAATATTACCATGAACCATTTTGTGAATTTTCCTTTTTTGCCTTGACCTTTCTCAATATTTCCACATTAATAACATTCATAAACTACTTGCACATTAAAATAATTTTTTGAAAAATGATCTTGTCCTCGACATTCCGCAACTATCTCGAAATATCAAAACCGGCCCCCAAAAAAGGGAAAAATTTTGATGCGGGAAATAAAAGGGGCGAGGGATGTAAAAAGGGGGGAAATTTTCAATCTTTCCACTGGGGTACCGGGGGAAAGGGGACGCCAAAAATGCCAAATGTTTATTTTCAAAAAAAAAACCCTACAAAAGGGCACCAAAAATGGAAATTTTCTGTGTCGAAGGCGATAAAAAACGGTCTTTCCCGGGAAAATTTTAAAAAAAATTTGGCAACCCTAACCGGAACCCATAAGAATTTTAAAACCGGAACCCTTAAAAAGCCTGGAACCCACATGGCCATTTTCCGGGGAAAATAAGATAACCCCGAGAAAACCGGCTCGACAACAAAAGGGCCCCGGGGGGGGCGGCCCCCACCAACAAAAGGGCCCCTTTGGGGTAACCCTTTATAATAAAATCCCTTTCGGGGTAAGTTCCCAAAAAGTAAGTGAAATAAAATAAAATTGGGGATGGGGAAAAAACGTCCTACCCAAATTCCCAAACTCCCCTCGAGAAGGGGATTAAAAAATTTGGGGCCCCGGACCCGGCCTTTCCCAGCCGGGCCGGGCCATGGAAAAACTGGGGAAAATTTTCCCATACAACCCCCCTTTCGGGGGGTTTTTGAAAGTTAAAAATTAAAATTTCAACCCCCTTGGGTTTTGAAAAAATAATTTTTTTTTTTATCAAAACTTTAAAAAACAAATTTTTCCAAAACCTTAAAACAAAAAATTTTCTAAAAATTTTAACCCCCAGTACCCAAAAAAACAAAGGGGTTTGTCGGGTCCATCTTTAAAAAATTTGGGGGTTTTCCTCAACCCAAAAATTTTTAGCCTTTTATTTGAAAAGAACAAACCAAAAAAGAAAAAGGGAAACTTTCAAACCTGTTAAAAACCAAAAAGGAAATAACCAAACCCTTTTCCGCTTTTTCAAGCCCACCAAATTTAATTGAAACGCCCAAACCCTTTTTTCCCAAAAAAGCTTCATTAAAGAACCTTAAGGGACAAAATTTCCCAGGGAAAAAAGGGCGACCGGCCAACCCAAAAAAATGGACCCCCCAGAATTCAACTGGAAAAACAAACAACAAACCAAGAATAATTTCCCCCCAAAATTCCTTAATTGAAAAATTGCCTTAAAACCCCTTTTCCCCGCATTTAACCAAAAATTAAAAATTCCCAAAAAACCCTTTTCCTTAAAACCCCAAAATTTCAAACAAGCAATTTTTATAAATTCCTTTAAAAAAATTAAGAATCTTTAAATAAAATTTTAAAAAAATTTCCAAACGCAAAAAAATATCAAAAATTTCCCCCCATGTTCCGAAAACTTTCCTTTTAAACTTTTCCCCTTTTTAAGCATTTTCTCCCCAAATTCCCTAAACCCAACCCAACAAATTTCCCTAAACTAAAAAAAAACATCAAAATTTTTAAAAAATTTCAAAACCAATTTGAATCATCAAACTCCCAAAAAAACACTAAAAACAACAATAAAACCAAAAACCAATCCTTTCCCTTGAAAACACTTTTGGCCCCTTTCCAACCTTCCCCAAAAAATTCAACATTTAATTTTAAAAACATACCAATTAAAAACCCCCCACATAACCCCTTTTAAACACCAAGGAACAAAACAAAACCAACACCCACCCACATTTGGCCTAAACTTTCAAATTCCTTTGAAATTTATTCCATAAAAATTTTGAAAAACCCCAAACCCTTTTTAAAATTTAACTAAAAAACAAAATTTTTGGGGTTTTACCCCCTTTTTTTCACCAAATCCCCTTTCCCAGTTTTTTTTTTCCAAGGGTTTGGCCAAAGGGATAAGTTTTAAACGATAAGGTTGGGAAACCCCCCAACCCCCAAAAATTTTTTCAAACCCCCAAATTTTTGGTTTTCCTTAGGAAGAAATAATTTTGGGAAAGGGGGTAAAAAAATTTCTTTAAAAATTTTTTTTTTGGAGGGTTTCTTTTTTTGGTTTTGGGGTTTTTCTTAAGGGGGTTGTAGATAAATGGCCCCCTTTTATCCTTTTAATTTTATAATCCCAACCCTGTGGCCCCCCTTAAATGGCCGGGGACATGGGGACCCCCCCTTTTCTTTATTAAAACCAAAAAATTAATTATTTTAATTTTTTATTTTTATAACCAAAAACCCTCCCCCCAAAACCCTTTTCAAATTACCCAAAATTTTTTAATTTTCCGCCCCCGACCTTTTCCCCATTTTCCAAAAAAATTTCGATTCCTTAAAAAAATTTTTTTTGGGTTTGCCCAAATTTGTTTTCGTTCCCCTTCAAATCGGGATCCCCCTTGAGGGAGCTAACACGGCCCCTTTTAAATAAAATTCCCTTTGGGGGTAGGAGGATAGGGTGGGGGAAGGATGGGTAAAAGGTTTTAGGGGTTTAGGGGCGGAGGCTTCGGGGGGAATGGTAAAGGGGTAGTGGGGGGAAAACCAGAAAAAAGGGAAAAGAAAAAGGGGCCCCCCGATTTCCGGGAATGTAAGAAGGACCCAACCCCGAAAAAATGTTTCCCGAGGGGGGGCCCAAATCTAAAAAAAATGGGATTAAAAGGCCTCCTTTTAAAGGGAGGACGATTAAAATTGGAAAAAAAGAATTTTTCTTTCTGTGCCCCCAAGGTTTATTTAATTGGGCAAACACCGAATAAAAAGTCAAGGCACGGACTTTTTAGCAGAGGAACAAAAGGGGTAAGGTTTTGTAGCCCAACCCGGGGCGTAGGGAAAATTGGGAAAAGGTTAAAGGGGAAACAAGGTGGCAGGCGAAAAAAAAACGGGCCCCCGAAACTTAAATTCAAATTTTTAAAACCAATTACAATTTGAAAAAGATAAGGCTATAAGGGGGCCGGGACCCAAATTTATTATTTCCCA
>NW_026716590.1:0-17157 GCF_029784015.1 Lycium ferocissimum
CCTTCATAGGTGAAACTTTCAAGAAAACTCAATCGCCAATCTGAAACTCCAAAGGTCGACGGTGATTATCTGCATATGATTTCTGTCGACTCTGGGCTGCCAATAATCTCTCTCGAATAAGTTTCACCTTGTCCACGGCCTGCTGGACCACATCTGGGCCAAGCAACTCAGTCTCCCCAACATCAAACCAACCGATCGGTGACCTACACTTTCTGCCATACAATGCCTCATACGGTGCCATCTGAATACTGGAGTGGTAGCTGTTATTATAAGCAAATTCAACAAGCGGCAAATGATCCTCCCAGCTACCTCGAAATCAATAACACGGAGCTCGCAACATATCTTCCAATGTACGAATAGTGCGCTCGGCACCGTCCGTCGGTTTGGGGATGGAATGCCGACCGAGACTCACCTGCGTCCCCAATCTGCTCGAAACGATCTCTCCGGAAATTAGCCGTGAACCGGGCACCTCTGTCGGAGCTAATAGATAAGGGAACTCCGTGAAGTCGCATAATCTCCCGATATAAATTCGGCATAATCCTCCGAGCAGGTAGTCGGGACCGGAAGAAAATGAGCCGATTTTTTGTCAACCGATCAACGATAACCCAAATAGAATCATACCTCCGTGGAGTGCGAGGTAAACACGTGATAAATCCATATTAATGATCTCCACTTCCACGACGGTATCTCCATCTCTCGTAATAGCCCACCGGGCTTCGGTGCTCAATCTTAACTCGCCGACAATTCGGGCGCTCGAGCGACGAACTCTGCTATATCTCTTTTCATACCATCCCACCAATATAAACATCTGAGATCATGGTACATCTTCGTCGACCCTGGGTGAACAGAATATCGGGCATAGTGTGCCTCGCCCATAACCTGTCGCCGCAACCCTGCAACGTCAGGTACACACAATCTGCCCCTGTGAAATAACACTCCATCAGGTGAAATCTCAAACGGAGTCTTCTCCTATGCCGGGGCTGCATCTCTGTACTGTACCAGAACCGGATCCTCATACTGATGCCGCTTAATATCTTCGTAATAGAGGACTCAAGAATACCTCAAACGTAGAAACCCTAACATCTCCGGAATCGCCCAAACGAACTCTAAGACTAGCCAGGCGGTGAATATCGCGAACCATTGCTTTACTCTCGATGGCACATACCGCCAGTTGCCCATAGACTTGCGGGCCGAGTGCATACCGCCACAACATTAGCTTTCCGGATGGTAGAGAATATCAACATCATAATCTTTTAACAACTACGACCACCTCCTCCGTCGCAAGTTCGGCCTCCTTCCGTTTAAAGATGTATTGGAGGCTCTTATGATCGTATAAATATCAACGTGAACCCCATATAAATAATGTCTCCACATCTTCAAAGCATGAATAACCGCGACTCTCCAAATCGTGAGTAGGATAATTCTTTTCATATTTTACGAGGCCGCCGAGAAGCATAAGCTATCACCGCCTTTGCATGAACACACACCCCAAACCAATACCGGAGGTATCACAATAAATCACATACCCATCCGGACCCTCGGGAAGCGTCAGACCGGGGCCGTAGTCAACTTCTCTTTCGAATCGGAAAACTACGCTCGCAAGCATCGACCACCGGAACTTCGCTCCCTTCTCGAGTCGACCTTGTCAGGCGCCGAAATCGAAGCAAATTCCTCTACGAATCTCCCGTAATAACCGGCCAATCCCCGTAAAAGCTACGCACCTCGATCGGCGTCGTAGGTCGAGGCCAATTCTTTACGGCCTCAATCTTCTGGGTATCCACCCGGACGCCATCAGCTCCGATAATATGTCCCAGAAATGCCACTGAAGATAACCAGAGATTCACTTTTTTGCTCCTTTTTTTCTAAGTGTTAAAATGAGAGAGAATGACTAGTGGTCATCTTTTTAAGTTAGCAAGACTTGGTCAAGGTCCCTTGGCCCACATTAATGAGTTGGATCAATTAAAAGATGACACAAAATTGGTGTGGGCACCACTTCCACTTACACGGCCAACTAGCAAAATGGGTGACTTTTCCAATTTCCAATTTTATCACTTTTGGTCCCAAATTTTCCTAATTGCTCCATACGAATAAATTCATGCACAACTTATATCTCAAAATAAAATCGAAGATAAAAATCCCGACTTTGTAACCCGAAATAGTTTTGTCCTTCACTTATCATAATTAATCCGGATTGTTCCAATGTACAAAAATACGGGTTCTAACAATGATGTTGTTAACGTGTGGATTGTTGGTGTAATTCATGAATTTGGGAGAGAAGAATTTGTTGTTGTTGTTCTTGTCGGGTTTGGGGAGGTTTCGGGTGGAGTGGTGTTTTGGTTGGGTTATTTTGAATATTGTGCGGGATTGTTTGAAGTGTTCTTGAATCTTGATTGAATGATCTCGGATTAGTACTTGAACGTGTGAGCGTTGATGTTGGCTTGAATGTATGTAGCTGAATTGAATGTAAATGGAATGTTGTCGAATTATGTAGAAAAAGAGTTACTAACGTTAGAATGCGTTTTGAATTAATTGTTGATGTTGTTAATATGGTTGTTGGTGTTGTTGTTGATGATTTGGCCGAGTTGAATTCTCGGGGTTGTTAAATTTATAGGGGAAATGCTGCCCAAATTTTCGTAGATAAAGTGTTAGCTTGGGGTTGAATTCCTAAGTACCTATAACTAATGTTAGTATTTAATGATGTTATTGTAGATCTTAGGAAGCCCGAGACTTAAGTTCGGATTAGCTTAGGAAGCGGACGAGGTATGTAAAGCTTACCCTTTCTTTCTTTTGGCATGTCTTAGTTGTAAGTAAGCTATGATACGAGCCTCGGGGTAACTCTATTCATAAGATCCGAGCATGTCTACGATTCTTATTCACTTCTTGATGTTAATAGTCTTAATATAGTCGAACTATGGTCCTTGTGTCTTTTGTATGATTGGAAAATAAATGTTGCATAAAGAGTTCGTGTTCTTAAAGGGTTCTATGTCGTATAAGGTCCCTAACTTTCATAGATGGGCTCGGATCGCTTCGATACGTTCGTAGAAGATTCTATAACGAATAATGTCTCTAACTTTCATAGGCGGGCTCGGATTGGTTTGATACTTGTCCGTGGTCCCCGAGACTTTCCTTTGTATAGTTCTAACGACTTTTTGAAAGAACCTACATGACTATCGTCTTAACCCCCGAGCGTTGATTACTTTTTTATCTATTGAGTCTGGAATGATGATTTATATGCATATGGTTGCTCACTACTCTGCTCGTGCATATGGTTGTTACATCTTTCGCCGAGTCCCGGGCCGGTTATGTCATCGTGCGCACTATGCTATATTCCGGAGTATGATGTGTTATGGTTCACCGAGTCCCTCGCTAGAGGGCCGGGTACCGTATATATATTCTGGTGTTATGATGTGTTATGGCGTTATGATGTGTTATGGAGATATGTTGGGTTACGGAGATATGAAACCTTCGGAGTATGATGTGTTATGGCGCCAAAGACGGGGTGGCGACCATGTTCCCTGAGCCCCATGCATGATTTGTGTTTCAAAAGTAAATTTTTGGTATTCTGAATATTGTACTTATTTACTGTACTTCTTGTTCCGGTTATGATCCTGTTTACTGTATTTCATGCTTTGCATACTCAGTACATATTCGTCGACCCCCCCCTTTCTTCTGGGGTCGCGTTTCATGCCCGCAGTGGCAGTACGCCCACTTTGGTGATCCGCCGACTTAGGACACCTACTTATCTTGGAGTGCTCCTTTGTTCCGAGCCTATATTTTGTACGTACTCTTCCGTTGTATAGGCATATGTCCATTCGTGAGACGGCGGGGCCTCGTCCCGTCATATGATTCGTTGTTACTTTTAAAGGTCGGTAGACATATATGTGGGTTGGAAATACACATCGTTCGCCCGTGTTCGTATGATCTATGTTTTGGGCGGTCCCATTCGCCGTAGCGCCCTTGTCGGCTTGCGTTTGTATATATTTTGGGACGTTGTGCTTTATGATAGCCTTGTCGGCTTCGTGATAGCTATTTGTACATGCGACACTTTGGAGACGACGTCCGACCTTTGTATATGTATAAGCTATTTGTATGCTGATTCTGGTTATTGGGTATGTACGAGTGTCCAGCTCGGGCACTAGTCACGGCCTGCAGGGTTGGGTCGTGACAATAAACTATTTGAAAACATACGAAACTTTGAAGACAATGACCCTCGGTATCACATTGTTGAGATGCAAAATTTCTTTTTGAAAGGGTCATGAAAATTATTAAGAGATTTCCTGAGAATAAGACGCAAGGTGATTTAGAGAGCTCAGTTAACTTATCTCAAGAATTGAAATTGGTAAATTCGGACTCTCATATGTTTATGCATTGCAAGTGCGCTGATAATTTCCCATAGTTGTCCGAGTAATGATATTACAAGACAGTTATCATACGAGAAGTTCCTACTGCCCTCCCAAATAACCCCAGGTTGTGAGTTAAGAACTAGAAGTGTAAGCTTGATAAAGGTATTATAAAAGAATGCGAAGATGAAAGAGATCCCCCTGAATAGAAACAAAAGAAGATGTGCAGTTAGGTACCCGTACTTATTTCAGCCCCCGGAAGAGATCCAAGATGAGACATCAAGACCATAAGGTATGTATGTTTCCATTTTTATGCATTTGGCTCGTGTGTGGCCAAACTCTATTGCTATTATGTTGTGGGCCTGTGAGGCATTGTTATTATGGGCTGTTGTGACAGGATGGTAGTGCCATACTACAGGGAAAACTCTGGCGAATTTTTTTTTTTGAATCCCGAGGACGAATGTTCTTAAGAGGGGAAGAATGTTACACCTCGAATTTTTTTTTGTTAATGCACAGTGAATAGACTAACGAAGAGCACGAAGTATATGGTATTTCAACAAGTAAGGAATGACATTTGATGGCCCTAATTAAGATTTCAAAGACAATCGAGGTAAGAGGAGAAAGTTTGCTAAGAGAAGGCAAGGCATGCGATATGTATCGGAAAGGATTTACGAGTAACGAGTTAATGATGATTTAATGATGCTTTGGAGAAGAGTTATAACATACCTTAGATTGTTCATGAGGTGCTAAAAAAGTGTTAATAAGGTTCCATAAGGATTGGAGATCAAACGAGTCAACGAGAATGAGTTTGGAAGAATGGGCATTATATGGCCCAACATACGGTCGTATAATTTGTGCGGCCGTATGTTTGGCCGTATAATTTATACTGGCCGTATGTTTGCCCGTATAATCATCCCAGATTAGCACATCTCTCTGGACCAAATCTATGACCAGACATACGATCAGTATAATTTATACGGACCGTATGTTGGTCCGTAGAAACCGGGACGGAGAATTTGTGTTATTAATAAGGGGTCCAAGTTTATTTCATTTCATTTCCCCTTTGTCACGACCCAACCCCGTAGGCCGTGACTAGTGCCCGAGCTGGACACTCGTATACACTTGTTATCTATAGTCATACACTACTATCATGAACGAACTGTTATAAGTATAAAGACAAGACGTATGCATATCAAAGCTATCTATCTCCTGAAGAGTTACAACCTTTAACAGCTAATATCGCACAAAAGCCGGCAAGGCTGTCATATATATATATATAGGGGAACGTCCCAACAAAATATAAGCCGAGAAGGCTACCTTCATACACAGCTGCCATAATAAACATATATCTACGCAAGCCGGCAAGGCTGCCACTACAAATGGGTACGCCCAAACACAAGTCATGTCCACACAACAAAACATCAACTACACACGTACCCACACATGTGACCACGGACCTCTAAGAGTAACAACAACATCATATGACGGGACGTGGCCTCGCCGTACCCTGAACAACAACATACATATACATATCAAAAGGCTATACCACGACGCTAGGCTCCCGAACAAAGGAGCACTCCGAAATAGCTGAGTAGATATCCTACGCTGGCGGATCTCCGAAACGAGTGTCTGTACTGCGGGCATGAAATGCCCCCCCCAAAGAAAGGGGGTCGCACGGAATATGTCTCGAGTATATAAAGCATGAAACATAGTAAATAGATTCATATTCGAGACAAGGTGTATAAGACTCGATACGCAACAAACAGAGTTTCACAAAACTTGCCTTTGAACATATTTCATCTGTATCGTTCTCATATCAATGTCAATATAGTGTTTTGTAATCAAAAGCTGCATAATCATTCTGTGTAATACATATATATAACGTGTCCCGGCCCTTTAGTAAGGGACTCGGTAAGAAAAATCATATCATAATCATACCGTAACACATCATAATATCATAACTTACCATATGAGATGACATTAACCGATGTGGGATTCGCCTAAACCAATGTCCAATGTGGGATTCGCCTAAACCAATGTGGGATTCGCCTAAACCAATGTGGAATTTTGCCTCATCATTGGGTTTGCCCCACCATTAGGTTTGCCCACCACCGGGTTTGCCCCACCATCGGGTTTGCCCTACCACCCCGCCGATGCCAAGCGATCACACTCCATAATACATATGTACATCATAGAACGTGTTCGGCCCTCTAATGAGGGACTCGGTGAAAAATATAGTAAGCATGCGCACGAAAACGTGTCCTGGCCCGGGACTCAGTGAAGGATATAGTGGTAAGCACGAGCAGAGTAATAAGAAACCACATACATATAAAACATCTTTTGAGACTCGACGGATAGTAAACTTAATCAGCTCTCGAACATCAGGACAATAATCACATTAAGTTCTTCCTAATTACCATCATAGACTATATTAAGGGACGTTTCAGGATTCATATACATGTATCACAGCCAAGCATACCTATGCAATTCCTTTTAAGAATAAGAACTTCTGTATATCACATACTAGTCAATTATGTAATGAATAACAAGACCATAACTCGATTATACCAACAGTTTCAACATTAAGAACGAATAACAATCACATATCATGCTAGGAGTTAGAGAGTGGGGTTACCCCGAGGCTTGGATTATATCATACTTACTTCTAGGACATGCCAAAAAGAAAGAATGGATAACTTTACATACCTTTAGCGTTTAGTCGTATTATAACTTGTACTTGCTGCCCAATAGCACTTATCCTATATCAAGATATCAAGAGCTACAATTAGTCTACAAAGGAATTTAATACGCATTTCGACGCTCACAATCCCTTTCAAACATTTAGACGACGTTTCGTTCGCATTCAAACCAACTAGTGCTACAAGCTAACATTGCTAATCATTCTTTCTTATATCACTCCAAACTTGTTTAACACGACTTAGGGAACTTTGGACAGCTTGCACATCATTCAAATCAGTCCCAAACTCACGGCCAAACAACACACACAACATTTCCATTCTCATTTAGCAATTTTCCAGCTTTAACTTACAACGACAACAACACGTTTACAACATTACTTATACAAATATTTGGAACTGTTTTAACATCATATTTATTCTTACAACAGCTCACAAACCATTTCAATTTCAACTTGAATCATTAAACTTCACTTTCACTATACACCCATAGCAACAATCAACATTCAAAACGCACAACTCTACTCCTATCATCAAAGCAGTCCACGGTTTGGACTGTTTTCCCCCTTCAACATGATTCATTTCTTTACACCTCATTTCATATATTCCATATGCATACAATACACCATAATGTCCATAACAACAACAATTAAAACTTGGCACAAAACAATCTACAATCCCCCTAAAACAGTCCCCCTTACACGGTTTCCACATTACTCCAACAACTTCATAGTTTTCATCCATTTATCCATACAACAACACATTCAATTCACTTCCAATACATGTACAAGAAGATTAAACATGACTCCATTAAAGCCTACAACACACGGCTCATGTAAATTTTAAGAGAACGGTCCAATATCAACATGCAACATTATAAACCAACTTTCACAATCTTTGTTCATTTACATATGTTGACACACATTCAATTCATCAATAAAACATGCAACATGAAACCAACCATGGCTTCACCAAGCTCACGGCTCACCCTTGAGTTCAACCACAACATCAATCCAACAACAACATGCACGAATTGTACATTCAAATCATCATACAACACAAGAACAATGATCATTCTTACCTTGTAACTACACTTCAATCGGCTAGCCTCCACCTTCACTTCTTGGATTTTAACACTTGTTCTTGCTATATCAATGGATGCTACACGTTAATACCTTCAACAGAGTTGGATTACTTAGGAAAAACTGAAATTTTTTGAAGAAATTTGGACCCTCACTCTCGGCTAGCTCTAGGCCGAGAGTTTCCCTTTCTCTCTCTATGTTCTTAACTTTGAGATGTTGAAATGAATTGTATAATGAGGTATGAATCAGAATTTTGCCTTATATATGAGTTACAAGGGTTGGACAAGTGTCCCACTTAAATTTTTGGTCAAGAATCCTTGACCATTGCACTACTATGCACGGCCAAACATGGCTTAAAATAATGGGCTGATTTTTTGTTCCCAATCCCACTTAATAACCCACTTATGGTTGATTAATCCCTAATCTCCGATAATCTTTCCATACCAAATGAAATCTATAGGCAACTTGTGCATAGAAACAAAATCGGGAGGTGAAAACCCTTACACCGGGAACCCTAAAACAGCTTTGTCTTTAACTTGTCGCACTTAGCTTTATAATGTCCCAATGTAAAGATACGGGACATAACACCCTTCACACCCCTTCTCTCTAGAACTCTCTAGAACACTTCTCCACACTTCTCCCATAATAATTCAAGAGATATTAGTGGTCAACTTCATCAAACTAAGTGAATCAAGGGTAAGAAACCCATTAAAGTTCATCCAAGACAAGGAATCCAAATGAAGGCGAAACTAGGGTTTTGGCTCAAGTGAAGTATTTCCACCCAAGGTTCATTCTTACACCATCTAAGGTAAGTTTTATGGTATTTCCATGTTGTTTAAGGTATTGAAAAGTTGAAACATTTGGATTGTAGAAGGATATAGAAAATGGGTCATGAATAAGGGAATAGTGTCATTTTTTAGTAATAGCTTGGATTGAGTCATGATTTTTGATGTGTTGTGATTATGGTTATGTTATAAACGATGTTAAGAACATGGGATAGACCTTGTACATGAATGAATGTAATCGTGTGCTTTGACCATAGGTATGGATGATTGGAAGTGAATTGAGAAGTAAGGATAATGTAGGTGAATAAAGACTATTGTTATGATGTTGTGAATGTTATTATTGATGTTTGGGAGTTGATATGTAATATGAGAAAAGTTGTATAAACAAAGGAAATGCTGCCCAATTTTCCCTAGCTTTAGTTAAGCATGTTCATGTGGTCGATTAGCTAATGTTAATGCGAACTCTCTTGAAGGTAACGACATGAGCGTTGAAGGAGAACAAGCAAGCGATAGAATAGCTAAACAAAAAGGTATGTAAGGCTAGTCCTTTCTTTCTAAGGCATGAATCCATGGCATGAATTCTCTTATATTTCCATGACTTTCCTACACACCGGAAATTATGAGTCTATGACTATAAAGAGCTTTCATAAGATAAAGATAAGAGATACGATGCGAGTATGATAATGATAACCATGAGTTGATCCTAAAAGTTCTAAAGTTCATGATATGCTAATTCCATGAAGTTCTTGCTATGAATACGATATGATGTTTCTGCAATCTAATGACCTGTTTATGATCCCTTGAGGTTGCTCATGGTGTTACACTCACCTTAAAATGTTAGTTCCTTCAAGGTGAGATATGATGAATATGATCACTCCATAATGTAATTAGGGGTTCTCGACCTTATGTCACCCCGATATTGTTATAGATTGTCTATAAGCTCTAATGCATGTCCTATGACCAATGTTCCTAAAAAATTACGAGCCTATGTTCATAGGGGGTTTCATATGAGATAAAGGTAAGAGATATGCCATAGATACGATGATGGTAATGATGAGCCTAAGTTTAGAGACTATAAAGCCTATCGTACGACATTTTTATGAAGTTCATGCTACGAATATGATATGATTTTCATAGATTGTCTTTAAATTCAAATGCATGCTTTATGAAAAGTTATGATAAGCTTATGAGATGTATGTGATGATAAAAGATTTCCGTAGTGATGACAATGATGATGATAAGATATACCGAGCCTTGTTATGGCCGGGTACGGAAGACATGTATGTAATACTATCGAGCCACTACGTGGCCGAATACGGATATTGTCGAGCCACTATGTGGCCGAATACGGATATTGTTGAGCCAGTACGTGGCCGAATACGAATAATGTTAAATGTGTATGAGCAGATACGATACTTTGATATGTATATGTATGTGCATTCCGCGACCCTTAAGAAAAGGTAAAGTAAGCATGACAAACATTTCAAAAAGGTATTTGATCTTTTATTTTATGCGCCCTTCACGTTTACTTATGTTACTACTCATACTTTACATACTCAGGACATATTTCGTACTGACGTCCTTTTTTTGGCTGTGTTCATGCCCACAGGTAGATAGGGAGGTGACCCAGATTCCTAGGAGTTATTCAACAGGCTTACAGAAGCACTCCATTACTTCGGAGGTGCTATGTTGAATTGTTATTTTGTGTGTATATTTGGGCACGACGGAGTCCTGTCCCGTCTTTATATTAGTACTCCAGTAGAGGCTCGTAGATACGTATGTGTAGGTAGTATGGTCTCACGATGTCCTTATTGTATGTACATTATTTCGAGAGCCGAAAGGCTTATGTATATAAAGGTAATTATGTTTTGAAGTGAAAAATGGTTTTCCTATGAATTGAGTATAAGATTAATGAATGAACGCTTAATGAGTACGATAGGTAATCGTATGAGGGTGCTCGGTGGTTAGCCCCGGGAACCCGTCATGGCCCCTAGTCGGGTCGTGACAGTTCATTGATGATATTCTGGTGTATTCTCGATCGGAGGCAGAGCATGCAGACCATCTACGTACTGTTTTTGGAATTCTTCAGGCTCGGAAACTATATGCCTAGTTTTCAAAAAGTGAGTTTTGACTGAATTCTGTAACTTTTCTGGGGCATATTATCTCAGCTGGTGGTATTCGAGTAGATACCAAGAAGATTGAAGCAGTGAAGAATTGGCTAAGGCCTACAACGCCTATGGAGGTCCGTAGTTTCCTGGGTTTGGTCGGTTACCACAGAAGATTTGTAGAAGGATTTTCTTCTATTTCGACACCGCTGACGAAGCTGACGCAGAAATTAGCTAAATTCCAATGGACCAAAGCTTGTGAGCGCAGTTTTCAGGAGCTGAAGGATAGATTGACCTCGGCCCCGGTCCTAACATTTCCAAAAGGGTCGGAGGGCTATGTTATCGATTGTGATGCTTCAGGTGTTAGGCTGGGTTGTGTGTTGATGCAGCATGACAAAGTTATTGCTTATGCTTCAAGGCAGTTGCGGAAACACGAGAAGAACTACCCGACTCATGACTTAGAGTTGGCTACGGTTATTCATGCACTGAAAATGTGGAGACATTATTTATATGGTGTTCATGTTGATATTTATACAGACCAGAAGATTCTCTAATATATTTTCAAAAAGAAGGAATTGAATTTGCGGCAAAGGCCGTGGTTGGAGCTATTGAAAGATTATGATGTGAGTATCTTATACCATCCTGAAAAGGCGAATGTAGTAGCTGATGCTCTTAGCCGGTAGTTTATGGGATGTTCAGTCGGAAAAGAGGGAGTTAGCTTGTGAGCTTCAACAGTTAGCCAGCTTAGGAGTTCGCTTGAACAGTTAGCCAGCCTAGGAGTTCGCTTGGTAGACTCATGCAATACGGGAGTTACCATTTAGAACTCAACTGTTTTATCTTTAGTAGAGGAGGTAAAGAAGCGCCAATAGGAAGACCCCATGTTAGTTCATTATAGGGATGCACTTCCTCAGAAGAAGAAGTCACCATTTGAGGTTCCTGCAGATGGAGTTCTCAGGTATCAAGACAAATTGTGTGTTATATCTCGCCTTTTTGCATAATCGGAAAATTTGAAATAATTGTGATTTATGAGAAAGAAGGCCATGTTTGAATTTTTCTTAGTAGGGGTGTGGCGGATATGGAAGCTTGAATGCGGAAACAATGGAGAGGGCCTAAGGGCAAAATTGGAATTTTGGAAATTTTTTTCGGGAATTACAAAATGAGATTTTAGCCAATTGGGCTCAAAGGAATGAAATGGAAAATGAGGCCCAAAGAAGCAAGGGGTGGCCGGCCAACCTAGGCCCAACCCACCAAGTTAATAAAAATTTTCCATGTGCCATGCATGTGAATTATTAAAGGGGCAACTATATATATATGCTCCTCTCTAGAAATTTCAAGAAAGATCAAAAGAAATCAAGAAAAAAAGAGAAGAGGAGCCGTCGGCCATAAGAGAGAAAGAGAGAAAGAAAGAAGAGAAAATTCTTGGAGCCAAATCCTTTGGTTCAAAATTTATTTCTTGTGGGATTATTACAAGCTGCAAGGTTATCTACAACTTGGTATAATTATCTTGGCAAGAGGACAACTCTAGTGGCAAGTGAGAACTTGAAGGAAAGGTAAGGATTTCATGTCTTTGTTATGTTATGGAATAAGTATGCATGTTAGAATGATTAGCATTAGATAAAGATGATGGAAGTGTGGTGTGTGGAAGTAGGCCGTGTGTGTGTATATAGATATGTGGCCGTGTGTGTGTGCATGGTTGTGCATGGAATTGGTGTTGAATTTATGTTATAATCTAGTTGTGGATATGGTAGAAATTGTATTGGAAGTGAAAGTTGTAAAATTCATGGAAGTTGGAAATTATAGTGTGTGGCCGTGTGGTTTCATGTTGATGATGGAATGTGAATTAAATTCCATTAGTATGTTAATTGTGTATTGTGAAATGAATGGAAGAATAATGGTTCTTGTTATGGAAAAAATTTGGTTGTTAAGTTGTTGTAGGAAAATATGCAAGTTTATTGTAACTTAAGTAAATGTGGAATAAAAGTAGTAAGGTGCAAATTATGATTGTCATTGATGAAGTTGGAAGATAGAAATAAGTTATGAACATGTTTGCTAAAAGATTGGAAGTTGTGGGTGAATTATGCCTTTGGTAGGAAACTAGTATATTGTGTATACCTTATGTATGTTTGGTGAAAAACGATATGATATGCCTCCGAATTATGTTGTAGTGATCTTGATAAGTGATGAATGAGGAAATGGTAAGATTGGTTTGGAAGTGTAAGGTCGGAATGAAAGATGTTATGTTATGCCGGAAAGATGGCTAGTTAAGCCATATTATGTGTTTTGTGATACTTGTTGTTGTTATTGATGTTGTTGTTTGGTTGTTGTTGGTTGTTTGAGCCGAGTTGAATCTCGGGGGTATTATAATTATAGTGGAGGTGCTGCCGAAATTTCGGTAGACAAGTATTTAACCAAAGTTGAAATGTTAACTTGCATGAATAGTAACTGGTAAAGATGACCATTTGCAGTTTTTGGACGAAACGGGAATTGAGACTTGAGGAGCGTAAGGCACAACCAAGGTATGTAAAGCCTTCCCTATCTTTCTTTGGCATGTTCTGAGTGTAACAAAGCTTGAAGCGAACCTTGATTGCACTTCTGCGACTCACAATCCAAGATTGAAAATAGCGCCAAATCATTCAGTAAGATTGAACCAATTTCTTCTAAATTGACCTGTAAGTATGCAACTTCCATAAATGAAGTCGAAACACTCCAAGATGGTTATGGACGACTCCCTAAGGTTTATTATCCATAATTTACGTAATTCACTATGGTTGGGTCCGGGGTGGGCCCACAAAACCCTGATACTCCCGGTATGGCTTAAATTGGTCTATTTCGTCCGTTCTTCACGGGTACCTCCCGATTACGTTTCGTCCGTTAACTAATAAGTATTATGTCTATCTTTACGAATCTTGACATTATTCGACTTCCGACACTCCGTTCCGATATAATCCGCCTACTCGATTTGATCTATTTTCCGAACTATTTCGTTTTATTAAGTCCGTATGTCGGTCCGTATGTATATGGTTTCTCGTTAGTCCGTTCGTGGATGCCTCAACGCTTCCTTCACCGCGCCCGGGCCGGTTCTTCGCGGATTCGTGCACTTCCCGGTGCATTATTCACCGCGTCCCCGGATGTGCGGGCGGGGATCCGTCCGTATCCGATTATGATCCGATTATGATCCGATTATGTGATATTATGGGGATGGCGGTAAGGATGGCATTTGATCCGATTCGTTCGTCCACCGCGTCCCGTACTACGAGGCCGGTTCGCTACCGCGTCCCTTATTGAAGGGCCGGGATCTCGACGTGCGGATATGTATATATGTATATGCTATGACTCGCACGCATCGATAAGGACTCTCGTTCGTCACGCTCTCGTAAGTCCGATTCGACTCGTCCGCCATACATTTATGATTCGTACGCACGCTTCGTAAGTCTGACCCCACTATGGATTCGATTCGTCGAACGACATGACTTACGCACGTATTCGGCTCCGATTATATCCGTGTCGTTATGTTTCCTTTATATTTGACTTACGACTATCTTTACATTTTCGCTTTACACTCGACCCCCGTTCTTCGGGGGTCGTGTTACATGCCCACAGGTACACGCGCGCACGGCACGCCGCCGTTTAGGTTATCGGCCGTCGTTTGGAGAGCTCCCTTGATCCCGAGCCGATACTTTTAGTATATATCTTCGCTCGTTCGTTTGTTCTCGTATATATGATCGTTTGGGCACGGCGGGGCCTCGTCCCGTCTTCTCGATTCTCGTTGTATGTTAGAGGCCCGTAGACATATTTGTGGGTTGTGGGTTGTGGGTTGTGGGTTGTCGGTCGGTACGTATGTTCGAGTTTTGCGACTCCATGTTATGATAGCCTCGGCTGCTAGTGTACAAGTCTAAGTATGTTTATGTATGTATATATTTCCATGCGACGTACGTTATACGCCGTGTGAATTTATGTATGTTTAAATGGAATTAGCCGGTTGGTACGCCTAGTCCGACGGTAGGTACGTGTGGGTGTCCGATTAGGACACTACCACGGCCCCGGGGGCCGGGTCGTGACAAAAGTGGTATCGAGCCCGGTCGATCCTCGGAATGTACGAAGCCGTGTCTAGTAGGGTCTTGTTTATCGGTGTGTTGTTGCCCCACATCTATAAACGTGAGGCTACAGGACATCTAGGATGTTATGTTACCCTTTTTTGGAATCTTAGATGCGTTAGAGCCGTGTTATCAGATGTTTTCCTTCCGACGAATCGGCTATGTTTTTCGACGATGCTCGAAGAAGGGGCGACGGGCCGCCAAAAGGGAAAAGCGGTCAAGCCGAGAAGGGGAGAGACCAGTCGGGCTCGAGGGTTACCAGGCCCGCACCGGCTATGCCCGATGTTGTGCCCCGCCGGAGGCTCCGCCGCTCACCGCCGGATGAGCTTCCTGGAGCGTGCCCCGTCAGCGGCTCAGCCGCCGCCTTTCACCTAGCTCCGGGGCGGAGGACGGAGACGTTGAAGGAGGCGATCCCTCGTTGGACAACGATAGTGGGCGGGACAAAGCTCGCGGACGCGGGCAGAGAGGTAATGATGATGACAGCGTGATAGCCCGAGGGTCCGCAAACTTCCCCGACATGTGGTCCCCCGCAGTTCTTCGGTCTAAGCCCGACGAGGACCCTTATGATTTTATTCTACGGATGGCGCTCGGCCGGGGATTGGAAGCTTCGCCGACGGTACGTAGCCGGCTTGTCGCACAGTTGCGCATCAAGGATGTCGCCCAAATTGGTATGAGTCCGGGGCGTCCCGAGAGAGAGTGCTCGCACCACGCGGGACGAATTTCTACCGCCTTCCTCCGCCATCCTCTTACCACCGTAAAGCTACGGCGAGGGCGAGAGGACCGGTTTTGCGGATAAGCGAGGGGGGCGGGGATATTCGAGAGCATAATTTGAGTTTGATTCTACGGCCCGATATGCGCCGACTTATCGTGGCCGATATGGAAGACGGGACGCGGCGGGTACGTGATGGGGCCCGGACCTATGTCACACCCCCCCCCCGACTTTACTAGGGTGTGATGGGCACCCGACCCCGTATACGGACGAGCGAACCCTCGGACTCTTAGTGCATACATGTTCTCGTGGAATCATAAGACAAAGTAAAAGTAAAATACGTAGTAAATTTTTTTTTTTTCCTTTTTAAAAGTAAATAACACATCAACCAAAGGAACTCTATTTTTAGGTCGACACTCTAAACCCCGACTACGTACGCAAAGTCTCTAATCGTAA
The DNA here is from genome assembly GCF_029784015.1 of Lycium ferocissimum. NCBI lineage: Eukaryota > Viridiplantae > Streptophyta > Magnoliopsida > Solanales > Solanaceae > Lycium > Lycium ferocissimum. The sequence goes on from NW_026716590.1 coordinate 16,268, forward strand.
TCATGGACCATAGTACGTGTGCGTCGACTCGGCTACACTCCCGAGCAGCGAGTTCGCCAACTTCGCCGAAACATCTTCTACGCCAGCTTTCCGTCGTGCGGGTGTGTACCGCGCGATGAAACGTGCGCGCCCGCAGAAAGCGGGCGTCGGCACGAACAATGTACCGAGTATGTAAGACATGAATAATAACATAGTAAGAAATGTATACATGAACAACAACCGCATAGAAACATAGAATATGTTGTCAGAGTACAGTGACTCCGTACATGGGGATCGTATACGGCATGGAGAACATAGAATATATCATAGAATATCGGAGTAACTCCGTGCATACGGGTGGCCCCCTCGGGGCGGATGCCATGCATGCTTACTTGGTCATATATCGTGTCATAGTACCGCACGAGGCCCTCGCCCACATAGCGCGAATACTCCGGCCGTCATAAATCCCGCGTCCTCCGGCATCCCGCGTCGGGATGATAAGCCACACGACCGGTGGCAATAAAACAGATCCTCCCCAATCCCCAGTATGCATAGTTCCCATCCCAAACCATGGTCATATTTAGCATGCAAGGAAGCCCAAGAAAGGTATACTTATCGGAGTGACGTAAGGGTCGGACATCGATCGCGTTATGGGTAATCATGGACGCTGTCTCGCACTTGGAGGAATAACAATCATAAGGCGAGACTATACGCTTTTAGAGCATAAGCATAGCTTATCGGGTCATAGACATAGCATATACGACATCATAGAATCGTAGTTGTCATAGAATCATAGTATTCGCGATTAAATGCTTGGGATCATAGTCGTCGTAGAATCACATAGGGCATCAAAAGCATCATAAAACTAGTCATCATAGAACCATAGTATTCATAAGTGGGTTTTATCCCGC
>NW_026716591.1:0-30112 GCF_029784015.1 Lycium ferocissimum
AACTTTGGGAAGAAAGGATCTGGCTCATAGTCCAACAGGTAATAAAAAAACTCTCTTTTAAATAAAATTTTCAATTTAAAAAAAAAATAAAAATAATAATAATTTTCATCTATAATACTAACAATTATTAAAAATAAAATAGCTATATAAATGATGTAAAAGGTTATTTTGGGGCTTAAACTTCTCACGGGGCCCTAAAGCGGCCGCTTCACTTGCTTCCCTCGCAGCCGGCCTTGGCTAGTCGACCTCAAATTTAAATTTAAAATTAAATTTAACACTATCGCAAGAAAATGTTGATTGTGAAAACAATTGCATGTTACAATTAGTAATACTAATTTTTCAAGAATAACCTAACGGCCACTTATATTTTCACACCTTTGTTTATTCCAATTGCCAAATTTACCACATCTTTAAGTAAATAATCAAAATGATCCCTTTGCATAGTAATAAGCCACTTGAATTTGCATAAGATGATTTATATCAAAAGCTAGGAACACAAGAATGGTAGAAAGAGAAGAAGGCACTTTTATTATTGTCGAGGAGAAAGAAGTTACAAGATAGAATACTCTTGGAAGTTCTTATCTCCGTTCTCTTAATAAACCTTAGCTAACATGTATTTATACTACTAGGTTTAAGTCTTTCCTAGAAAGGATCTGAATCCCAATAACACTCGAAAACAAACAAAGAAAAAAATTCCTTTTATTTCTTTAGCCTTTGAGTAGAATTGGCTCGAATATCTTCAACTTTACAATTCCATCTTCGAGATGATTTTGAGCTTTCATACGAACATCATTCACTCCAATGTCTCTAAGCCTACGTGAGCTAACTCGTATAGGAAACAAAAGACACTAACCGAAACCTTATACATACTAGTAGCTGTCTTGCCTCGCCGTTCTCCATCTCGACGCGTACCAAATTCATGTAATTCTTGAACTTGACAAGAGGAACCACCTTGGTCAACATATGCTCGTGTTGTCCTTTATGTCAACCTTGAAGACCTTCGCGTGCCTTGCTCAACAACATCATGAATAAAATGGAATCGATATAAATGTGTTTGGTGCGATTTATTATCAAGAGAATAGCACTGGCTATCACATTTTAGAGTTGGTTCATATTAAACCTACTCAATTCGACACCAAACATTTCAACCATATAGCCTCCTTCATCGCTTCTTCGTTGCCATATATTCGAGCCTTCTCGTTATGGACAAAGCAACTATAGTACGGAAAGTGGCCTTCCAACTTGTCACTTTACTACTTGAGAGTAAAGATATAGCTCCCGTTGTTGATCTCAGCTATCAAGATCACACGAAAAATCGGAATCCACGTAACCGAATTCGAGAAGCCTTCGATTTCTCATCCTACGAAAAATTAGACCAACATTCGAAGAACCTTTAAGATATCTCAATATCCACTTAATTGCTTCTATTAATATGCTTTACCGAATTAGCGAATAGACTTACCATACTTACTTCTTGAGTAATATCGAGTAGAGTGCAAACCATAACATACATAACGCTATTACCTAAACTAGAATAAGGAACTTTTGACATGTACTCCACCTCTTCCTTTGATTGCGGTGTCATTAATGAAGAAAGTACGAAATCTGTGCTAACGGTAAAAAGTAACGGGTTTACATTTATCCATGCCAAACCTGCGGGAAGTACCATCTCAATATACTTTTCCAGAAAGATGTACCTGTCCGTTCTTCTGACGAATCTCCATTCCAAGGATTTTCTTAGCTTCACCTAAATCTTTCATGTCAAACTCCTTACTTATCAGCTTCTTCAAATCATTTATCTCTGTCATACTATTAGCGACGGTAAGCATATCATCAACATATAACTTGTAAATAAATGTTTGAATTACCAGATACCGTCATGTGATACACGCAGCTATCAAATGCATTTATTGAGAAACCTTTAGTAATCATGAACGCATCAAATCTCTTGTACCACTGTCGTGGGGATTGTTTCACACCATACAAAGATTTATTCAATTGACAAACTTGGTCTTCTTTTCAATAAAACCCTCGGTGATTCATGAGGATCACCCCTTCAAGTTCACCATGTAAGAATGCGGTCTTGATATCATCATGATGAAGCTTCAAGTCATAATGGGCAACCAAATATAGTATCGAATTGAGCTGTGACGACTAACGAGAAAATCTCATTGTGGTCGATTCCGTCATTCTAACAAAAGCCCTTAGCAAAAAATCTCGCTTTGTATCTAGCATCTCCTACACCCGGAATGCCATCTTTTTCTTTTTCTTTTTCTGAAGACCCATTTGCAACCAACCATTCTCTTTTCCTTTGGTAGACTCACCAAATCCCATGTCTGATTCTTGTGCAGATACTCCATCTCTTCGGTCCATGGCTAAACGCCATTGATCAGCTTCACCACACATAGTAGCTTCTGTATAGGTTGAGGGTTCCAAATACTTTATTTTCTCCTCGGCAGTAGCTACTGCATAGGCCAAAATATTAGCTTGCTAAGGCTGAGGATAATATTTTGAATTAGGCTTTGGAGTTCGTTTGTTCCTTGCAGAAGCTATATTGTATGGTTCAAGTTCAGGTACTACTGTGTAAGCTTTTTCATTATCTGATTCCACCTGAGTCACCTGATCCTCCTCCTCGGTGGGTTTCGTATTTTCCTCCACCGTTTCTGTTATAAGAATGGAGCGATGTTGTTTCACCCCTTTCTGTCCTGCAAATTCAATAGAAGCCTTTCCAGGATCAAGTATAGAGGCCTCATCAAAAGTTATATCTCTAATGATTAGAAACTTAACAGGATCTAAATGCCATATTCTATATCCTTTTACCCCTTAAGCATATCCCATAAATAAACTTTTTCGAGCTCTAGGTTCTAGTTTGTCATCACTTACATAATAATATGCGGGACATCCAAAGATTCTGAAGTATGAGTAATCAGACGGTCTACTCCGGCCATACGTCGTATGGAGTTTGAAGTCAATCGGCAAGATCTTTGGAGAATGATTAACAACATAAGAAGCGATGTTCTTTTCCTCGCTCGCAACCCTTAGGCACCTTGGCATTAGAGAGCATACATCGTGCTTTCTCGAGAAGAGTGCGGTTCATCCTTTCAGCTACTCCATTCTATTGTGGTGCATGCCTAACGGTTCTATGTCTCGATACACCACGAATCTTGCAAAAATTGTCAAACTCTTCATTGCAAAACTCCAAGTCATTATCCGTTCGAAGACACTTAATCTTTCTACCACAATCGATTTTCCCGGTTATGTCTTCTAATTTTTAAATTCTCAAAAACATCACTTTTAGCCTTTAAGAATTATTCCCAAACCTTGCGTGAAAAATCATCAATGAAAGTAAGAAGATACCTCTTTCCACCCTTAGATGGAACCTGAGATAGACCCCATAAATCTAAATGAATGTAGTCAAGTACCCCTTCGATTTTGTGCTAGCTCGTGCTAAAGCTGACTCGTTTATGCTTTTCAAGGACACAATGCTCACAAAAATCAAGTGTCCTAATCTTCTCACCTTTTAAAAGGTTTCGGCTACTCAAAATTTCCAACCCCCTCTCGCTCATGTGACCTAATCTCATATGTCACATCTTAGCCTTGTTATCATCCTATAATTGTGAGGTTGCAGCATTCGCAGTACCTAGAATGGTGCTGCCTATAAGTACATAAAGACCACCCTCTAGTTTGGAATTGAACATGACCAGAGAACCCTTGGTCACCCTTACATTCCACCTTCACCCGCATGCTTGTATATGAGCTTATCAAGAGTACCAAGAGATCGATTCTTTTTCTACCATGACCCATTTTAGGATCACAAGGGCATCTACCATTTCCATTTCGGTAGGCGAACCCCGACCCAAAATAAAAATATTTACAAGTACGGAACGAAATTCATTATCCTTCAAGATATATTATAATCAAAAAGCGAAAGTCAAACCAATATATTTAAACGAAATAGTGGAAGTGTTTACAACAATTTAATAAATACACTGACTCATTTTCCCATGACATGGTCTAGACTAGTACAAGAGTGACTAAGATTTGAACACTGAATACAATAATAAATCTAAGACTCAACCTCCATCTCGGAATGAGAATGATGGAGGCCTTCAAGATAGGCACCGTGCATCTTTCAAAAAACTTCAATCAATTAATTACCTGAAAAACTCTACACCCCAAAAGGGATGTAGCAAAAGTAGTATCAGTACAACACTAGTACTGGTAAGCACCATAGGCCGACAATGGTTCGAAATGCATAATGGTAATAGAATCTACAAATAAGCATAGTAAGCAAAATTAAGTCAACAGCACACATCACCTACCACTCGCCTCAACAAATAGAAAGTTCTTATTTTCATTAGCTCATCCTTAGGTATTCATTTACTTAAGGAAAGTTCTCTAGCCATTCTAGTTGTTCATTTCTCACCCTACCTAGAAAATCATACACCTTCATATTAAGGTCACCTAGCGCAACACTTTCCTAATCCAAGATCACAACCTATGATTATAGCAACTAATCCCAACTAGGGGTTAATCTGATTCAGTACATCACAATTATATCACTACAAGTCATCAATTATGTTATAGCATCTAAACCCAACTGTGTCAAGTCTCAGTACATCCAATCTGAATCCGTATACCTCAACTATATCACAAGAATAACACAAGAATATCATAAGAAGCCAAGGTACAATGCAATGCAATAATGTATGAAATACGGATGTAATGCATATGCACCAATACACATGTACTCCAATGATGGAACATCAAATCTCTGCAGAACAACCCATGGAGGACCCATGAAGTCCATGTACCAATCCTCACTATTGACAAAGACCTCAAAAATCGCTACCAACACTCATACCTCAATTTCAGGATAAACATCGGACATCGGTCCTCACGTCATTCTCATCCAACTGAGCCCAGCTCATAACAGTGTTTCCTTGTATATCATTAATGTATCAGTAGCATATCATGAAGGATCAGAATGCGTGGAATGTATGAGTTCAATGTCTATAATCAAATCAATCTCAACAGTACCACACATGGGCACACCTACAATATCAATAAAAAGGCTACACAATAAGCCACAATAGAATCACAATCCTAGTCTCAAGACGGGGAACAAGTTGGGTGCTACAATATCATCATCACGATATATCACTAGTTACCAATATCAACCCCATCTCCCGCGTGCAACGAGCCAACAACAATTAGAACAAGATAAGTCACAACACAACAGGGTGGCTAGCCTCAAATCATACAACAAGGCCTACCCTAAGGCAATATCTAACCCAACTTAATACCCGAAGGTTTTCATGCATTCTCGGACAATATCCTCTAAATATATGCTTCGCTAATCGAAGTCTCCCCAAGGGTAATCATAAACCCGCAACTATACTAGTGTTACATAATAACTGCTACCTCTTATACACTATCAATCTAAGTATCCATCCAAACCTTCGAGATCCTATACATGCATTCTCCGTTTCATCTAGCACTTGTATATGAAAGTCTAATCGGAGTCTACCAAGAGAAGAAAGCCGTAACCTACCTCGGGGCAAACTTGTTGCTTGTGAACATCCACTTTGATTCCATCTTCCATCTTCGTAGGGAATTTGTAGATCCAAGAGGTCTAGGAATGATGGATACATTCGAGTAAGCAACAATTGAGGAAAATCGGGGTCGTAGGGGTAAAATCGTCATTCCTAAAATAATCATTCTAGATTCTTAATTTTTGCTATTTCACCTATTTTATGGAAATAAGGTTTATCTAAGTCAAACTTACCTCACTAATTCACATAAGACATTATTAGCAACTAACAACTTAACCCATTTGAGAAATAGCAAGGATTTAGGCTTAGAACTAGTTATTAAACTAATTCTTGCAATGAGGAAGCCATCATAGAGTTACTAATTATTCTAGGTCAATCATTACTACAACTACCCAGTGATCTTATAAGAATTTTGACAAAGAAGCTTTATTTAATGCTTTTCCATAATCATAAATGGTGTAAGAAGAAAAGGGAAATTAAAGGAAGTAGAAATAAGGGATTTAAGGAGGTTACCTTCCCAACATTTAGGTCTCAAGAAGCTGAAAATATCTTCAGGTTGTGGAAATTTCGTAACTTGGGGAAATGAATATTAGGTTAAGTCAATAAATAGGGTTTTAAATAGGTCAATCACTGGTCGTCTAACGCTTCAGCGGCCTGATGAAATCTTTCCCACCTTCACTTCAGCGGGGAATGGTTCACTAGGGCGTGACCGCTATAGCGGTCAGCCTAGCGCTGGGGCGGTCTGACTGGATCCAAGGCCTGAAATTCAATAATTTAATACCTATTCGCATAATGGGTCCAGTTAGGCTAGATGTTCACCGGGGATACGTAATGAATCGAACAAGTCCAGGATGTCAAAGTTGCGAATCTTTCGAGATTTACGGTAACGACTAAATAGGTCATTACATCAGATACCAATTAAACAACCGTTCGTTCTCGAACGGCAAAGGGCGGCAGGGTGAACCAAGGCACACGGGAAAGTAAGCACATGGAATGAACTTAGTAGCGTTGATTTGGAACAACTTATCTCGCGGAAGTCCGTACCAGCTATATAATACGGAGTCTTTATTAAAATAAGCTCGAGTAAACAAAAGGTGCGAAAGAAGTAACACTCTACCTAACAAATCACCAATATTTACATTATCACTCCTGTCTAGAATTATCAGTAAAGGTCATAATGCATGAATTTAATTCTAGAAGCATGCAATTAGTGATGGCTCGACTCATATTTTCACGCGAAAATTTGAAAGGGTAATACTCGATGAATTGGATTTTGTAAAAGAAATTAAATGTCTACCAATCGCAAATTTATCAGGGACACCTAGGTAAGGGCATTAAACCTGGGTCACAATTAATGAATCAAATTTCATGCGAATTCTAAGGTACCACTTTAGCGGTTTGCAATAACGCCGCAATGACCGGGCGCGATCCCAGCGGCACAGAGCAACCATCGCAGATTCAGAAAAATAAAAGGGTTATTTACCTTTCCACTTCCCCACTTCCTCCATTACACTCCCTAACAACAAACGTCTGCCCTTCCATCTCCTGCTACACCATAACTCCCCATCTCCCTCTTTAACACAGCAAAAGTCTCCTTAACTCCCTGCACTTCTCACTGCACCAACCCAAACCCACAATCTCACAATTTGCTACAAAAAAAAAATAGAAAAAAAAAGGAAGAATTTCAAGAAAACACTCAATAGGAACAAAAGCGTCCAGAATTCAAACAACAAGTAAGAAGTCATTCCCCTCGACTTGTAGATAGATAGTAGAACTAGAATTTCGAATAACATATGCTTAGAAAGACCAGATTGTAACTCAAAAGTTGGGATTTTTGGGTTTTAGTTGATGAACTTCATGGTTGATAAACTGGAATACACAAATTGTCTAGCTTTAGAATAATCCTTACATCGAATATTGCGTAGTTAGTGCACAAATTTGGCTCGGGAAAGTTGAACATAGTAAATAATTTTTGCTTTGAAAAATGGTGTTGAAATTAATTGGATTTTGGGTTGTTTGTTGCTAGAAATTATTTTCCAAAGGTTGTAAACATCATGCATGCTTGATATCTGCTCGATCCGTACATAAAAATAAGTTTTTGAGGCCTTTGGGTGCTGGGAAAAATTGGGGTCTGTTCGAGAAGACGATCCTGCTTCAGTGGTCAAGGGACCGCTGGGGCGGCTCTGCTTTAGCACCCCATGGGGTTGCAGGAGCGGTCGAGGAAGAAATGGCAGGGGTCGCGGGAGCGGTCTGTCTTGCCCGCTATAGCGTCTCCGCTGCAGCGGTATGAGTGACCGCTACAACATTCTTGTACCAGAAACTGTAACTTGAAGATTATATCTGATTCCGCTGAGATCTTAGGGCGTAGAATGCAAACCTTTTGTTATGAAATATGATAACATGAATCCTCATCATCTACTGTTCCTCGCAGGTACAATGGCCGAAAATCAAGAGGTCACGCAACAAGAACAACAAGAGGAGCAGTGCCCAACTATCAAATCTTTATCAGCCCTCAATGTGAGTGTCGTTTCTTGGAGCAGAGGCATACGACCTTACTATTGGAGCATAGTTTTGACATGACTATTATGAAGAGACATGCCCCGGAGTTTCTAGAGAGGTTGCAAGAGATAAAGTGGATGCGTTTGGTTAAGGATCCTGGGCGATGCAATGAGAATTGGGTAAGGGAGTTCTATGTCAAAACAAAAGTCGATTGGGATTCTCTAACCCGAGGATTGGACTTCGAGGGTTTTAGTGAAAGCCGGGGCCGCGATAAACCGAGTGCATAAAGTGGATAACCATCCGTTGGAGCTTTGGAGGCCAGAAATACTGTTGACAATGGAGAATGGTTGGTGTCTAAGTTAGTGGCTAAGGAGGATAGGGCTTCAAATCAGAGAATTAAAGAACAAGATAGAGAGGAAAAAATTAAGAGGGCGGAAGCAAGGAAACCGTGGAGAGAACATCAAAGGTCCATCCCTCGAGAGAGAGAGAAGTGACCTATCATAGGGCCTTTTTGATTGCTTGTATCTTGGATAACGTGCCTGTGAATATGGTTTCGCAGGTGATTGAAGAATTGAAAGATTTCATGAGGCATGGGGCATCGAGTTTGATGTTCTCGTCGTTGATCACTTCAATCAAGAGAAGGAGTTCATAGAGGAAGGATAACATGGTTGATTCGATGTTTCTTCCATGTTATACGGGTGGTTGGTCATGGTACGTCCATCCAGAACAAGAAGAGGAAGACTTGTGAGAAAGTGAGTGCTAGTGCAAGTGAGGGTGGAGGTGGAGCTGGAGCTACCTATGTTCAGGGCCAGTTTGAGTGCATTGATACTCGTTTTGACGAGATGATGGCGATTTTTCAAGGTATGCAGAGGCCTTCGGTGGAGGTTAGTTCTTCCTATGTTCTAATGGAGGGTTGAATGATTTTGGAGGAGATGAAGGGCTGTTTAGAGTTGATGTTGGCCGGGATAGGTGAGTCACTCTCTGTTGTGTGGAAGAAAATGACAATTTTATCTAGTGTTTGGTTCATAGTGATTTTAAGAAGGAGAGGGACTATGAACGCTAAGAAAGTCCACCTCAAAGCTTGAGAGAGGTGTGTAGAAGAAGAAGATGTACCCTAGCGAGACGACTACCGTAAAGTTGATGAAATGGACCATTATTCATTCTTGCATGCATGGAGATGATGGGAAGACTTGTATGATATGCCGGTATGATGCGGGGGCCATTAGTAGGTTGGATCTTGCCCCTGTTGTTCATTGATGTTGGATGGTTTCCTTGATGGAAGTCAAACAATGTTTCATTTGGTTAGAATGTTTGGTTGGATGGACAATTTCCTTTTTTTTTTTTTTTTGGGATAATCTGGTTTGTAATAAGTTTTGGATGGTTTTCCGCCCTTGTCGGGCTTTGTATTATCTGACTGGTTTTTGGTGAAATAGCTATGTTGTTTGTGTTGGGTCCATCCCTTATTTTAGGGAAGAAAACACTTCCCTTGTTTTGAGGAAGAAAACACTTCCCTTGTTTTAAGGAAGAAAACATCTTCCTTGTATTTGGCAAATTGTCAAGTTTGGAGTCACCAATGACATCAATAGGTTCATCTCACACCTATAAATAGGAAGCTTTCATTTGCTAAACACACCAAATTGAAGAAGACAACACATCCCAAAGAGAGAAAAATCTAAGAGAAATACTCTTAGTGAAAGGCCTAAGTAAGAGAAGGTCTTTGAGAGAATTTTGTGTGGTAAAATTCTTGAGTGTCACTTGGGATTGGGGTTGTGAGGTTGAGTGTTGTAAACACTTGTAATATTTCTTCTTTAATAAGATCTTGGACAAGAACGTGGACGTAGCTCTCACATCGAGGGTGAACCACTATAACCCTGTGTTATTTATTCTTCGCTTACATCACGGCGTAAGTAGGTTCACGTCTAAGGAGATTGGTATTTAAGTGGTCATTTGACTCGAATCTTTCCCGGGCCCACAAAAGTCGGATTTTTTTAAATCCCTAACAACTTATTTTTCATTCTGTTGTGATTTAGAAACGTGGGAGGCGAAGATTTTACGACTACTCGGTAAATCGATGGTTGTTTTAATATTCCTCGAATGCAAATTGAAGATTATTTATATGGCTTAAAAGTTTACAAATGTTTCCAAAATATTCGGAGATGAAGCAAAAACTATCTCTCGACAATATTACGGGAGTCATTGGGTAAGACGCAAAGAACGTTGCTCACAACGTGAAAAAAAGACCATTCTATGATGAAGGTATTGTCCAAGTCTATGAGAAACCTTCGGCAAATAATAAGGTATTTCTCACGTTGAAACTATTTCATCTAAAGATGATGGAAAATGCTCATGTTTTCCTTAAATGAATTCAATACCATTGTAAATCAATTGTCATCGGTAAAAATTGATTTCGATGATGAAGTACAAGTTAATTTTGTTGGCATCCCTACCAAATATCCGGGAGCCAATGAGAGCGCCCTTAGTAATTACTGATAATATACTAAAGTTCAACGATGTTAGGATCGTATCATTGCCGATGGATACGCGATTTTCTTGGGCATCGACGAGTTACTTGCTTTTAATGTTGAAAACGTATATATATATATATATCTACAACCGAAATAAAAATGTATTTGGGAAGGAATGGCGGGTCAAAGACGGGACGAACACACGAGTGTTGGGTGTGGAAAAACCGGGTCACTTCAAGAAAATCATCCGGCGCCAAGAAGGAGGATGCAAGAAGGGGGTGGAATCAACTATATCGGAAGACATTGGCGATGCGTTGTTGCTATGATATACCCGATAGACTCTTGGTGCTTGATACTATGAGCGTCCTTTCATACCACCCCACATATGATATAATGACAATGCTACGTGATAATCTGAAAGTACTATTTAGCCGATGGAGAGCCGCTAGACGTATACTTGCTACTAGACATTAATTTGAAGATGTCAAATGGATCCTCGTGGAAGATTACAAAAGTTAGACATGTTCCATAAATTCGAAACCCGATCTCGAGGTATTTTGATGATGAGGATAATGTCTCAATTTTGGTAATGGGTCTTGGAAGGTGGCGAAGCATGCTATGGTAGTTGGCCGAGGAAAGAAGATTGGCACTCTCTACATGACGACATTCTTGATAAATTGTATACAACACAAAGAAGACCCATTGTGGCATTGTTACACTGGACATAATCGACGAAGGGTTGATGTTATTTTCAATGGCTTAATTCCGGTACACTATTTGACGGTGGACCTTCATACGTGTGAGCTTGCATTCTCGGAAAACAAAAGCGAGTAAGCTTCTCAAATGCAGGCGGGAGTTGAAGGTCGAAAAGTTCTCGGAATTGGTGCACGCTCCGGTGTGGGGACCTACCATCCTTGTTCTACTTTGGAGGATCACATATTCGTGACCTTCATTGATGATTCAACCAGAAGGCGTGGGTTTATTTTATGAAAAATAAATATGTGTTTATGTATTCAAAAGATGGAAAGCCATGGTCGAGAATGAAACAAACCTCAAGTTGAAGTGTTTGAGGTCCGACAACCCCGCGGAGAATACATTGATGGTGATTTAAAGCTTATTAGCCGATAATGGAATCAAGATGATGATTTATATTATTCTGGAACGTTGCAACAAAAAAATGGCGAAAGAATGAACCGAACGTTGAACGAGCGTGCTCGGCTATGAGAATACACTCAGGATGCCAAGACATTCTGGGCAGGATGCGGTCAATACCGCGGCCTTCTTAATTAACCGAGGACCGTGATAACATGATTTCGTAATTCCAAGAAGTTCCTGGCAAGAAGGAGTAAATCTTTCATTTCTGAGTGTTCGGCTGCTTATCATATGTTCATAATGATGATACGGCTAGAAGCAAGCTTGATCCAAAATCAAAGAAGTGTTACTTTATTGGCTATGGTGACACCGAGCTTGGTTATCGATTTTGGGATGAACAAAATCGGAAGAGACATGTACCCGAAGTTTCTGGAGAGGTTGCAAGCGATAAAGTGGATGCGTTTGGTTAAGGATCCTGGGCGATGCAATGAGAATTGGGTAAGGGAGTTCTATGTCATGTTGCCTACCGTCGATTGGGATTCTCCTAACCCGAGGAACAAATATTCGAGGGGTTTTAGTGAAAGTGGGGGCTAGCGCGATAAACCGAGTGCATAAAGTGGATAACCATCCGTTGGAGCTTTGGAAGCGATTCAATACCGTCAACTTACTGACAATGGAGAATGGTTGGTGTCTAAGTTAGTGGACTAAGGAGGATAGGGCAATGAAAGACAGATGGACTCACTCCAAGTCGGTACGGGATATTAGCAATAAATTTCCAAAGGATAAGAGCGGAAGCAAATGGGTTTATCGGATAAACATCATCTCCCTCCGAGTCCATCCCTCGAGAAGTGTCACCTTTGTGACCTATCATAGGGCCTTTTTGATTGCTTGTATCTTGGATAACGTCACAAGAATATGGTTTCGGAAAGTTATCAAGAATTGAAAGATTTCATGAGGCATGGGGCATCGAGTTTGATGTTCTCGTCGTTGACTTTCGGTTGTCAAAGGATCTGGAGTCGACAGGAGGATGAGAATAACATGGTTGATTCAAGATACCGGACATTGCACCCATTCGGTGGTTGGTCATGGTACGTCCATCCAGAGCAAGAAGAGGAAGACTTGTGAGAAGTGATATTCTAGTGCGAAAGGAGGGTAGGTGGAAGTGGTAGCTACCTATGTTCGGAAAATCGGTTGAGTGCATTGATACTGCTTTTGACGAATGGTGGTGATGTTTCAAGGTAGCCGTGTTCGGTGAGGTTAGTTTTCCAATGAAACTAGGAAAGAGGGTTACTTTACCCGATCAGGAGATGAAGGGCTATTTAAAATTAGTCTTCAAGGGGAGATTTGTGAGTCGCTCTCTTATTTTAGGGAAGAAAACACTCTACACTTGTTTTGAGGAAGAAAACATTTCGAGCTTGATTTTAAGAAGGAGAGGGACGAACATCTTCCTTGTATTTGAGAAAGTCCACCTCAACCAGACATCAATAGGTTCATCTCACGTAGAAGAAGATGTACTCATTTGCTAAACACACGAGAAGACAACACATCCCAAAGAGAGAAAAATCTGAGAAATTATTCATTCGTGAGCAAGGCCAAGGAAGATGATCTTTGGAGAATTTTGTGTGGAGGATGCTTAGTGTCATTGGGATTGATTGTGAGGGCCATGAGTAGAAGAACACTTGTGGATCTTGCCCCTCTTGTTATGATGATGCTATGGTTTCCACGCGTAGGACGCCTTCATCTGAGGGTGAATGTTTCATTTGGTGTATTATTTATTCCGTCGCTTGGACAATTTCCTTTTTTTTTTTTTTTGGGATAATCTGGTTTGTAATAAGTTTTGGATGGTTTTCCCTCCAATCTTTCTGAGCTTTGTATTATCTGTCGGATTTGGTGAAATAGCTATGTTGTTTGAGTTGATTGGAATTGCATATGTAGGATATTCATTAGAAAGGCTATTGGTTTGAGGCTTCAGGTGCACCACTTCCGCGGTCGGGTCTCCGCTGCAGCGGTCACACTTTGACAACTACTACTGCACTATAGCGGTCGAGAAGGATACGCTTCAGCGGACAAGTCTCCGCTATAGCGTCAGCACGAGATGGGTGGGTTGACGCGGGAGTAGCTCATGATAAATAGAAACAATGTCCCAGCGGTCTTCCCTTCGCGGGAGCGAGACTGTTGGCGTGGTTTACCTACTGCTTCAGCGGCACTACTGGCAGTGACACATCTTCAATGCCCACTAATTTGAAACCTTCTAGGAACTGCGTCGAGAACTTATCAAGCTAGGGGCAGTCCAAACACACCACATATCTAAAACGTTAAGATACAATTGGAATCACCTAGATACTTATTGGATACACCGAGATACTAATTTGGTCGAAGTAGCAATATTAGAAAGAAAGAAGGGAAATTTCCTAAATGTCCTATAGCCTCCCGCGGATGGGCACGGACGTCTACGTATCATTCCTCGAGACTTTACTAGACATTGCTCTTGTACTTGTGAGACCGGTAACCTAGGCCCTGATACCAACTTGTCACGATCGATTTTAGAATCGAGGGCACCCACCATTCCCACCTCGATAGGCGAACCCTTAACCCAAAATAAAAACTGTTACACCTCAAAAATTCTGAATTTGTTGCCTTGATAGTAGACCAATGCGAGCTTAAGATGAACATGAAGTTCTTACGAGATTAAGGAGAGTATTAGATAGCTTAAAGTGCGCGCCATAAGATTTTGAAGTCATACAAATATGTGAAATTTAGTTTGTTTAAGGAGGTGAAATGTAAGTCGTGTTCGGAAAGGTTTTCGCTATAATTGAGCTAATATTTATTTGGTAATGTCTTGAGAGGATGCTATGGGCCTGTTGTATGGTTAATGAAGTATTATGTAAGTGCCAAGAAGGTTCCACGAGGATTGGAAGTCAAACGAATCAACGAGAGAAAGTTTCGGATAACTGGGAGTTATACGACCACTTATACGGTCCGTATAACGTGACCTTTAAAGAAAGGGGGGGTTTCCATGGTGGTGTTATACGGTCTACTTATACGGACCGTATAAGTGGTCCGTATAAGTCCATCGGGCAGTTTTTTTTTTTTTTTTTTTTTTTTGTATAAATAGATGGCCCTTGTTTTTTTATTTCATTTTTTGTATTTCCGCAAGTGTTGAGAGCTCCAAACATTTCTCCAAACATATTCCACTCCAACCCAAGAGAAAACAAAGATCAAGAGACAAGAATCAAGGTACCCATGTGTTAGAAGTCTTGCAAGGGTTAGTAGACTCCAAGAGATTCTTGGGTATTGAAGCTATGGTTTTCACATAGGTTGATAGCTGCTCCAAAGCTCATTCCTATGAGATAAAATGTCACGACCCAGCCCCGTGGGCCGCGACTGGCGCCCTATTTGGACACCCAAACGGACTTTCATATCAAATCATCAATAATTTACCCTAACTCAAATATCATAATCATCATTTTAAACAGAAGTAAAAATAAAAGCCAACTTAAGCGGTCGCGCATACCAAATGTCATATCAAAGTCAGAAGAGTGGCGGAATGTACATCGCCGCACATATATACACATATGCAAACGTATGGGCCACTATGGCCTCCGGACCGAACGGGACCGCATTAAGATACAAATCACAACCAAAACAAACACACGTAGGATCCTCGACCCACATAGATGACTACAGGCCTCTACAACTCAGAACAAAAATATATGACGGGACAGGGCCCCGCCGTACCCAAATCGTCCAAATGCACAGAAACATATACATGGCAAAAACATATATACCAAAAGATGGGCTCCGGATCAAAGGAGAAATCCAAGATAGCCGGGTGTGTAGCCTACACTCGGCGGATCACACGAACGTATGCATGCACTCGGGCGTAAAACGCGCCCCGAAGAAGAGCGGGGTCGGTCACGAAGGAAGTACCGAGTATATAAAGCATAGTCGTAAATCTAAACCGTAAAGTGAAATAAGAGTACAGAGAGAAAATACCAAATCAAGTATCAAAACCTGTACTGAAAACATGTGTATATAATGCAAATCAAAATCATGGATAACGCTCAAGAACGTGGTCACCACCCGACGTTGGTGCCACAACACAGCATACTCCAGAAGGTTTCAAATCTCCGTACAAACCCCGAACATATCATATCACACATATCATATCATGACATATCATGCCATCGGAACAAATCATATCATCAGCCATATCACAAGATAACTCCATATACGATGGCAAGGCCCTATGGCGAGGTCTCTAAAACCGCAACACAAGCATACTACCGAATTTATCATAAGGCGCACGATTATAAAGCCGGCCCGGGATCCGGCGAACGATATCATAATCACATGCACGAGCGGAGTAGTGCGAGACTAATGCAATTTACATGTAAAAATATTTGTAAACGCATAACGTAGTCATGTGACGACAATTTAAGCAAACTAGTTTAAATGATTGGGCAATATGGAATCTTTCACAAAAGTATTTCTACGATCGGACTTGTAATTCAAATACTTATTAGAACATATTCGAGTCATTAGAACATCATTCTTGACAACCATGATCATACGCAAAAGTTTCTTTTTAACATCATACCCAATAAGCCAAAGTAAGACAATCCGAGGGGATCTCGGGGCTAGTGGGCCCACCTCGGTCAAGTCGAGGTGACCTACGGAATTTTTTTTCGGCATTAGGTCCTATGGAAGCATCCACGAAGGTTTCAAGGCAATCCGAGTTAGTTTGGGAAGGTTACAGAAGTTTGAACATTTCCCAGCAAAATATAAGAAATATAGTTCAATTGTGCTGAATGAATAGTACTCAAAATCGAACTCGGATTTCTCTAGACAAGATTGTCCCCGAGGATCAAATTTAAACCTAGTGCACCTAATACATGCCAAAAGAAGGAAGGGGTTAGCTTTACATACCTTACGTGCGTCTTAGGCTCGCTTAAAATCAATTCCCGTTTCGCCCAAAATCTACAAATGGTCACATTTACCAATTGTGAATTATAGATTCTAAGAATTCAACTTAAATTCATATTTGTCTACTGAAATTTAGCAAAGACTCCCCCTATACATATAGCATCCCGAGGCTTAGCTCGGCCCAATTTATCAACAACAACAACTCCAAGAATCCAACAACATCAACAACTATCATAAAACACACTATACATAAATAGTCCTCTTTTCCACATAATTCACAACTTCCATTCCAACTTCATACCATCAACTAATATCAACATTTCCCATATTCATTATCTAATTCAAAATTATTCAAACATATTTCAATAGCATTTCAAGCACATTCATGAATTCAAGTATTCCCACTAATTCCATATTACATCCTAAACTCCCACCAATGCAACAAAACTACTAAATCGCATTGTTTTCTTCCACCTCAATAACAATAACCATAATTCACATTTAGAAGCTCATTCTCATAATTATATAAAAATCATATACAAATCACATAATTTTCCATAATAACATACAACCAATTTCAATGCTCTTTTGTGTTATTCAAGACTTCTTTACGTCGTAAACGTCATAACGACACAACTAACAAGCCAAATAAAATTTAATTCACCTCCCTCCTTCATCACTATGGCTCACGACCCACGCACTCTTCACACACACACCACGCCATGCACACACACACCACACACTTCCATAATCCTTACCTACTTCCTAATCATTGTAACATGTAAAACTACTCCATAATTCCAATTTTTGCCCTTGGCCTTCTCCGACGTCTTTGCGCCAATATTTTTCCATGAACAACATAGATATGTTAATTAAGATCAAACTATTGACTTATGACATACAAGTCACAATTGTTTCAAATTTTCCGAATATGCGAAAACACGGGATATAACATAAAAGGTTAGTTTTCATACTTATTTCATTCTATCATGGATGCTTGGTTGTTGAACAACTTGGGTAGAAGAAAAAAGTGGAAAATGAGGGCTAAATGTAACTTTTGTGATGTTTTTGAGTAGTAAGCTAAACGTACGATAGGAGGTGCCCGGGTGGGTTAGCACCGGGTGCTCGTCATGGCCCTCCGGTTAGGTCGTGACAAAAGCGGTATCAGAGACCGTCTGTCCTAAGGTGTGTCTACGAGCCGTGTCTAGTAGAGTCTTGTTTATGGGTGTGTTACGCGCCCACTTATAAACGCGGAAGGTCGCGAGCATTTTATGAATGAATGACCTTCTTTCTTCATAAGATCGTGCGATAGAGCCATGATAAAAGAATTTCTCTTTCCTTAACCGTGTATTATGTATTTCAGAAATGCGTGTAAAGAGAAAAGCTACGGCAACCCAAAAGGGCAAGACATGGCAGAAAAGCGGGCTGAAAGGGTACCGCCAACGGATATAGAGAATGCGGCTCAATCTTAGTTCTCCCGCTCGGTCAAAGCCTATTTTATTGATGGGAGGAGGACTTGGTTAATGGCCCGCCTCAACAGAGGAGGCGTCCGGCCTGCTTCAGCACCGGATGCTTCGGGCCAAGATGTGAAAGAGGCCCTTTTCCGACATTTACTTTCAGGTTTGGCGGTTGTTTGCTTTCGCTAAACTAAGTATGCCACTTCGGAGAGCGTCTTGAACTTGTTAATAATTCAAGAAAGACAAGATTTTTGGATGAAGCTAAAGGGCTTGGAATTGTTTTTTTCTTTTTCTTGTATTCGGCCGAATGGCCCTTGAACTCTCAACTTTCCCTTTATTTTTCTTTCTTGAATGTTCTATGGATGAACATGTATATAATACCCTCTCTATTAATAGCTCACATGCTAATCACATGATCAATCCCATGGCTTGGGCCAAGGCTCATGGCCGGCCACCCTCAAAGTTTTTGGGCCTCAATTTTCTCTTATATTCTTTGAGCCCAATTGATTATGGATTTTATTTTGTAATTCACAGAACTAATTTCTAAAATTCCAATTTTTCCTTGGCCTTCTCGACCTTTGCGCCAATATTTTTCCATGAACAACATAGATATGTTAACTAATATCACAATATTGACTCATGACATACAAGTCACAATTATTTCAAAATTTCCGAATAGGCGAAAACACGGGATATAACAGAGAAGATGAAATAGGTTCCAATTTCAGAAAGTTCATATTCTTATTGCCACTACTTAGCATACACCGGTTAAAAGGTTAAATGGTTCATTTTTCTGAACTTCATCTTATAGATTGAGGGATGTTGCGGTTCATTGGTACATAGTTTGGATGGCTTCACGGGGAGCCAATGCGCCTCCCCCGGTAATGGCAAGAATTTGTAGATGCCTTCCTCCGATATTACCTGCCTCCAGAGGTTTGGCTAGCAAGAGCCGGTAAGTTCTTGAATTTGAGGCAAGGAAGTATGAGTGCTTTAGAGTATAGTCTCCGCTTCAATTCCTTGGCTAGGTATGCTTCGGCCATGGTAGCGGATATGGGTGACCGAGTGCACCGATTTGTGAGAGGCCTAGGGCCACATTTGATGGATAGGTGCTTGGCGCATCCGCCAGACAACATGAATATATTACGCATTCAACCCATGCTCAAAATTTAGAGGAAAGCCAACAACAACAATGAAGTGAGCGTGAGCATAATAGAGGTATAACAAGAGAGCTAGATCTTCGGGTTCGATGAGTGAGTTTAGAGGCGGGCAAAGCAGATACCGTTTTCTAGGCATTCGGGACATTCTATGACTAGTGCGCCTCCGTGGTTTATAGGCCGAGATTTGATAGATCTACTCATTCGGGCCGAATCAAAGTTCCGGGCTCGGGATCTCGGTTCGGAGGTGATTCGGGTCAGACGAGGCCACCCGTACCATGATATTCCCAGTGTGGGAAGCTACATTGGGGCCAGTGCCAATGAGGTTCAGAGGTTTGCTATTCATGTGGTCGGCCAGGCCATATTATGCGTGATTGCCCCTCAGTTGGTGGTAGAGGTAGGACCCAATCTTCAGGGTCGGTAGATGGATCTTCGTCATCTATACGCCTTATGGGGCCAAGTTCACATGCGCCAGTCGGCCATGGTAGAGGCAGAAGGAGAGACCCAAGTTCTAGCGGTCCTCAGCACCGTATTTATGCTTTGGTTAGACGCCAAGATCTTGAATCTTCTCCTGATGTTGTCACAAGTATATTATCGGTATTTTCTCATGATGTATATGCTTTGATAGATCCGGGCTCCACACTGTCATATGTTACTCCATATGTTGCGTGTCAGTTTAGAGTCAAACCAGAGTCGATCAAACCTTTTGAGGTGTCTACACCCGTTGGTGAATCGGTAATCGCTAGCCGAGTAAATAGAAGTTGTGTAGTTATGATTTGTGACCATCGTACTATGGTTGACTTACATGAGTTAAAAATGGTAGATTTTGATGTTATTATGGGCATGGATTGGTTGGCTTCTTGCTATGCCAATTTGCTATGCCAATGTTGATTGTAGAATGAAAATGGTTCGTTTCTAATTCCCGGGAGAACCAGTTTTAGAATGGAAAGGGAATACTGCATCACCAAAAAGTAGGTTTATTTCCTATCTAAAGGCAAGGAAAATGATCACAAAAGATTGCATTTACCATCTAGTTCGAGTTCAAGATGTAGGAGGGCGAACCGCTAACTCTCCAGTCAGTTCCCGTGGTGAGTGAGTTTCCGGATGTATTCCCGGAAGAGCTTCCAGGCCTTCCTTCGGAAAGGGAGATTGATTTTGCTATTGATGTGTTGCCAGACACCAAGCCTATATCTATTCCACCTTATAGAATGGCTCCCGCAGAGTTGAAAGAGTTGAAGGACCAATTGAAGGACTTGCTTGAGAAAGGCTTTATTAGACCTAGTTCTTCCCCATGGAGAGCACCCGTATTGTTTGTGCGAAAGAAAGATGGCTCCTTGCGAATGTGCATTGACTATCGGCAGCTAAATAAGGTGACAATTAAGAATAAATATCCGCTTCCGAGGATTGATGATTTATTTGACCAATTGCAAGGCGCCAAATGGTTTTCTAAGATAGATTTGAGATCCGGGTATCATCAAGTGCGAGTTAGGGAGAAAGATATTCCTAAGATAGCCTTCAGAACCAGATACGACCATTTCGAGTTCTGAGTAATGTCATTCGGGCTAACTAATGCACTGGCAGTATTTATGGATTTGATGAACAATGTGTTCAGGCCCTTCTTAGATTTATTTGTGATTGTGTTCATTGACGATATCCTGGTATATTCTAGGTCCGAGGCAGAACATGCAGATAATTTGCGTACTGTCCTTAGAATTCTTCAAACTCGAGAGTTATTTGCCAAATTTTCTAAGTGTGAGTTTTGGTTGAACTCAGTGACATTTTTGGGGCATATCGTTCCAGCCGATGGTATTCGGGTAGATAGCCAAAAGATTGAGGACGTGAAGACTTGGCCAAGGCCCGACTCCTACGGAGGTTCGTAGTTTTACCGGGCTTAGCAGGTTGTTACGGGAGATTTGTAGAAGGCTTTTCTTCTATTTCGCACCACTCACAAAGCCGACCCGTAAATCAAAGAAAGTTTTAATGGACAGATGCTTGTGAACGTAGTTTCCAAGAGCTAAAGGATAAATTAACCACGCCTTTGATCTTGACACTTCCGGGGGGGATCGGAAGGTTATGTTGTTTATTGCGATGCTTCGGGCATTGGGCTAGGGCCGCGTGTTAATGCAACATGGTAAGGTGATTGCGTATGCTTCAAGGCAATTACGAAAACATGAGAAAAATTATCCAACCCATGACCTTGAATTGGCTGCAGTGATTCATGCATTAAAAATGTGGAGAAATTATTTGTATGGTGTCCATGAGGATATTTATACGGATCATAAGAGCCTTCAGTATATCTTCAAGCAGAAAGAGTTGAATTTGCAGCAACGACGATGGTTGGAATTGCTAAACGATTATGATGTTGATATCCTATATCACCCCAGAAAGGCGAACGTTATGGCTGATGCTCTTAGCTGTAGATCTATGGGAAGTTTGTGTGATGTTCGGCCTGAGAAAAGAGAAATGGCTCATGAGCTCCAGCAGCTAGCTAGCCTAGGAGTTCGAGTAGTGGACTCAGGTAGCATGGGAGCTACCATTCGAAAATTCAGCGCTCGTCGCTAGTAGTGGAGGTGAAAGAGCGACAATACGAAGATCCCATGTTAATGCATTACAGAGATACACTCCCTCAGAAGGAGAAGTCATCATTTGAGATTGCAGGAGTTGGAGTTCTCCGATGCCGAGATAGATTATGTGTTTCTGATGTGGCAGGATTACGCCACCAAATATTGAGAGAAGCTCATTGCTCCCGTTATTCTGTCTACCCCCGGGCAACGAAAATGCATCATGATCTTAAATCTATTTATTGGTGGGATGGGATGAAAAAGGATATAGCAGAATTTGTAGCCCAATCTCCCAATTGTCAGCAAGTGAAAATTGAGCATCAAAAGTCGGGCGGGTTATTGCAAGCTATAGAAATTCCAACTTGGAAATGGGAAGTAATTAACATGGACTTCATTTCAAGCTTACCCTATTCTCGACGTAAGTATGATTCTATATGGGTGATTGTGGATAGACTCACGAAGTCAGCTCATTTCTTACCAGTCAGAACTACATATGTAGTAGAAGATTATGCAAAGCTTTATGTTAAAGAGATAGTGTGTTTTCATGGTGTTCCAGTATCTATTATCTCTAATAGAGGAACTCAGTTTACAGCTAATTTTTGGAAGTCCTTCCAAGAGAGTTTGGGGACTCATGTGAGCCTTAGCACGGCCTTTCATCCGCAGACTGACGGACAAGCTGAACGTACCATTCAGACTCTCGAGAATATGCTACGGGCATGTATGATGGATTTTGGAGGTAATTGGGATGATCACTTACCACTTATTGAATTTGCTTATAACAATAGTTATCATTCTAGCATCCAAATGGCACAGTATGAGACTTTATATGGGCGAAAGTGTAGGTCCCCAATTGGGTGGTTCGAAGTAGGAGAGACTAAATTGATAGGGCCAGACTTGGTCCAACAAGCCATAGAGAAAGTTAAGCTCATACGAGATCGGTTATTAGCAGCCCAAAGTCTTCAAAAGTCCTATGCGGATAATCGTCGAAGGGACTTAGAGTTCTAAGTTCAAGATTGGGTATTCTTAAAAGTGTCACCAATGAAGGGTGTAATGAGATTTGGTAAAAAGGGGAAGCTTAGTCCCCGGTACATTGGACCTTATGGGATTGTGCGCAAGGTAGGCAAAGTTGCTTACAAGTAAGATCTACCTCCTGATTTGGAGTCAGTTCACCCAGTTTTCCATGTATTGATGCTTCATAAGTGCATTGGAGATCCGTCTAGAATAGTGCCAATAGATGATGTTCAAGTGACAGAAAAGTTGACTTATGAAGAGGTACCCATTGCCATATTAGATAGGCAAGTACGGAGGCTTAGAAACAAAGAAGTGGCCTCAGTTAAGGTTTTGTGGAGAAACAATAACCGAGAAGAAATGACATGGGAAGCGGAAGAAAATATAAAATCCAAGTACCCGCACTTATTTCAACCCCCGAAAGAGATCCAAGATGAGACATCAAGATCATGAGGTATGTATGTTTTCCTTCTTATGCATTTGGGTCGTGTGTGGCCAAACTTTGTTACTATGATGTTGCGGACCTGTGAGGCATTGTTATTATGGGTCACAGACAAGATGGTAGTGCCGTATTGGGGAAACTACGCATTATAGAATCTCCGAGAACCTAACATTCGAGGACGAATGTTCTTAAAGGGGGGGGGGGGGAGAATGTTATACCTCGAAAAAATTTTCGTTGATGCACAGTGAATAGACTAACGAAGAGCACAAAGTATACGATATTTCAATGAGTAAGAAATAGCATTTGATGACCCTAATTGAGATTTGCAAAGACATTTGAAGTAAGAGAAGAAAGTTTGCTAAGGAAGGCAAGGTATACGTTATGTATCGGGAAAGATTTACGAGTAACACATTAATGATGACTTAGTGATGTTTTGTAGAAGAGTTATAACGTCCCTTAGATAGTTAATGAGGTGTTAAACAAGTGTTAAGAAGGTTCCATGAGGATTGAAGATCAAACGAACGTCGGAGATCATTTCAGGAAAAATAGGGTTATATGACCGACTTATACGGTCCGTATAACATTATACGGTCCGTATAAGGATCCGTATAACACCCAGCAGAGATGGTGTTTGCCTGATGGTGAACCACGACCACTTATACGGGCCGTACAATGTTATACGGACCGTATAAGTGTCTGTGGAAGTCCCGAGGGGCTGAGTTAAGTTCAAGTACTTAAATGTGATCCCACTTCACTCATTTCATTTTCCACACTTATCCATCTCTCTCAAGGTTTCTAGAGAGTTCCACACACATCTTCCACAATAATTTAAGAGATATTAATGATCAACTTCATCAAACCAAGAGAATCAAGTGTAAGAAACTCATTAAAGCTCATCCAAGACAAGAAATCCAAGTGGAGGTGGAACTAGGGGTTTGCTCAAGTAAAGTGTTTCCACTCAAGGTCCATTGCCACACTATCTAAGGTAAGTTTTATGGTATTTCCATGTTGTTTAAGGTATTGTGTAGTTGGAAGACTTGGATTGTAGAATGTCACGACCCAACCCCGTAGGCCGTGACTGGTGCCCGAGCTGGGCACCCATATGCGCTCACTAACCGGATTCGGCATACAAACGACTCGTACATAACCGCATCGTACGTGGCTCCAAACCGACGCATACAAATATATATATACGCACGTGCTTGGGCTATCATAATATACATAACGTGGCAAAGCATACATACACGCACGCAAATTTACAAGGGTCGCCACGGCGGATGGGCCGCCCAAACACAACTTACTCACGCATTCGAACAAAACTATACATAACCCACATCTATGTCTACAGACCTATAATGCAGAACAACAGAATCATATGAAGGGACAGGGCCCCGCCGTACCCCCGAATATACATAGACATATATAACGGAAAAGTGTATACCCAAAATATTGGCTCCAGAACAAAGGGAGCACTCCGAACAGCAGAATGGAAATCCTACACCGGCGGATCACCAAAACGTGTATCTGTACCTGCGGGCATGAAACGCAGCCCCCGAAGACAGGGGGTCAGTACGGAATATGTACTGAGTATGCAAAGCAGAAGGTACAGGAAATGTAGCCGAGTCATAATCGAAATGTATACGTAAAGTAGGCATAATAACTGAAATATCAAAGCGCTTGCGTCTGACATACAAATCATACATAGGAGATACAGAAGACAAATGTAATGTTCATCATATACATACCGTACACATCATAACATCATAACCGATCATATGAGATGTTATTAACCGATGTGGGATTGGCCTAAACCAATGTGGGATTGGCCTAAACCAATGTGGGATTGGCCTAAACCAGTGTGGAATGTTACCTCACTACTGGGTTTGCCCCACCATTGGGTTTTCCCCACCACCGGCTCCGATTCCAATTGATCATATTACAGAACTCATACATATAACATATAACGTAACATATATACACGATGCATTCGTAGAAAGGAGCTCGAGCGTACCGGCCGATCATACCGATCATATCATCATACATCATATTGTATCATCATGTATCATATCGGACTTCGCATCATATTCATATTTCGAAATACACATCATACTTCAGAATACAAAGATAGTGCGCACGATAACCTAACCGGCCCGGGACTTGGCAAAAAATGTACAACAGAGTACACAAACCGAGTCATGAGTAACCAAATATAGTCTAAAATGATTTCAAAGGCTTAATAGGTTAATCAAAACGAACCATCATTTATAAGCCCAAACAGCAGTCAAATCAAATTTTCTTCCGAATATCACCCGGGAACATATCAAACCGAACTTCGGAAACCATAGTCACGTATCAAAATCACATGCATAAAAATCCTTATTTCAGACTCAACCGATAAATATATAATCATACTCGGGGGTCGGAAAAGTAGTCATATTATGTTCTTTTCAAAAAGTCGCTAGTACTACACAAAGAAAATTCGCGGGGCCCACGGACGAGCGTCAACCCAATCCGGGCCCGCCTATGAAAATCATAGTCATCATATGTTACCAAATCATTATTACAAACTCAAAAGATAAGTAAACTGATCATACTTGAAATCGGAATAATAGTCATGTCATATCCTTTCAAAAGTCGTCAGAAGTACCTAAGGAAAGTCGCAGGGCCCACGGAGGGGTGTCGACCCGAGCCGGGCCGGCCTATGGAAAACATAGTCATCATACATCATGGAATCATTTTTGAGCATATCGAGGCGATCCGGTTCCGTTCTTGAAAGTTACGGACTTTCGTAGTTTTCGGAATCATTTAGGAACAAAACTCTTTTAAAAACCAAACTCTTATGCAACTTTTGAAACTTATTCATACAAAAGACATAGGGCCAATATTTCATCATATCATGCATACGAAGACCAAGAAACAAATAATAATCACGGACATGGTCGGATCGCGAGAGTAGAATTTCCTCGAGGCCCGTATCATAGCCTATTTACGACTAAGGCATGCCAAAAGAAAGAAGGGTTGCGCTTTACATACCTTGATCGCTCTCAACGCTAATCCAAACTCAAGCTAATTCCAACCTACGTTTTGGGCTGCCCAAGGTCTACAAATAAATCATAATTTGCCGAACATTAGCTATAAACATTTGGGCATTTAATTCCAAACTAGCCCCTAATTCTACAGAAATTTGGGCAGCATTTCCCCTGTAAATAGACCAACCTCGAGAATTTAACTCGGCCAAATCAACAACAACAACAACAACCAACCAACCTAGCAACATCAATAATCAATCCGAAAGGCAATATAACATTAGTAACTCTCTTTTACATCATTCAACAACTTTCAATATATTCAATTCGACGGCTACATTCAAGCCAACATCAACGCTCATACATTCAAATACCAATCCGAACCCATACTAACAACATTCAAAGACATTTTAAACAATTCATACAACATTTCCAACAATTGCTCCAATTTACCCGAAACCAGCCCAAACCCGAGAACCTCAACTATAACACACTTCCGACTTCCGAGTCATGATTTGCACCAACAATCCACACTCTAACAATGTCATTCCCATAAACACATAAATTACGTCAAATGCACAATAACCTCCAATTCAGCCCACAACACTTACAACATTAATTCGAGTCATTAAACTCTTATCGTCAACATGGAATTCATAACGACAACAACTAAAACAATAAGCAATATTAATTCATTCTTGTCACATGGTATGACCTACATTCGGCCAACACTACATATATACATATGTTGATGATTCTCATTCTTTCCTTCACACTACACAACTAAACATGCTACATAGAATCAATTTATCATCTCAACACAACACATACACCTACACGGCCAAACCTCACACACATGGCCTCAACCCCAACATACTATATTCCATGATTTTTATCCATTTTAACATACTACAACATGCATACAACCTTTTTAACACATAAAACATGATTAATTCTTACCTTTCTTCTTCGACTTCACAAATAGGCTAGGGTTTGCAAGGATGAAAACGGATGGTTGGATGACCCGAATAACATTTCCACGCTACTTAGGGACCTCAACTTAGTGGGTTTGCATCAAGGAAATAATTTTTGGATGGCTAAAATTGGACTTGAAATTTCCAAGGGTTGGCCGAATGGTCCCTTATGTTCATCCAAGTTTCTCTTATTTTTTCTAAGTGTTGGAATGAAGAAAGATGAACATTTAGTCATCTTTTATGCTCCCACACATATTACACAAGTGTCCATGGCCCACACATGTGTTGGACCAATTAAAATTGGCCACAAAAATGTGTGGGACCATTTGAAGGCCACACGGCCACAAGGCCAAGATTGCATGATTTTCAACTTTCAACAATTCCACTTTTGGTCCCAAATTTTTCTAATTGTTCCATACCAATAAACTCATGAACAACTTGTGTCTCAAAACGAAATCGAAGGTCAAAAGTCTCGACATTGTATCCTGGAATGGTTTTGTCTCTAACCTATCATAGTCAATCCGGATTGTCCCAATGTACAAAATTCGGGATATAACATAGAAGGAGATAGAAAATGGGTCTTGAATGTGAGAATAGTGATATTTTTAAGTAGTAGCTTGGATTGAGTCATGAATCTTGATATGTAGTGATTATGATTATGTTACAAATGACATTAAGAACATGGGATAAATATTGTATATGGGTGAACGTAATAGTGTGCTATGACCATGGATATGGATGATTTGAAGTGAATTTAGAAATATGGATAATGTAGGTGAATAAAGACTATTGTTATGATGTTGTGAATGTTATTATTGATGTTTGAGAGTTGAGATATGATATGGGGGAAGTCATATAAATAAAGGAGATGCTGCCCAATTTTCTCTAGCTTTAGTCTAGTATGCAAAGCTACCGATTTTCTAATGTTAGTATATACTCTAATGAAGGTAGAAATGTGAGCATTGAAGGAGAACATTCGAGCGATAGAATAGTTAAACGAAAAGGTATGTAAGGCTAACCCTTCTTTCAATAAGGCATGGTTCCTTGACCATATATCTATTCTTTCATGAGCCTATGATGTCCTCCAAATGATTCTATCTTTAAAAACTACTAAAGCTCATGATTCTCGTTATGTTACGATTCTATGAAATTTCTTATATGATGAGTGATCCTCTAAGGATGGATGCAATGAAACGATGATAGTAATGATGTTAAAGATGCTTATGAGTTTTTATGTATACGTGCCCATGTATGACTATTATGTAACACCGAGCTTATATAGCTGGATATGATATATCGCGCGCACACCACCGCTTGGTACGAATAACCCCGAGCCTTGGTAGGGCCGGATGTATAATCCACCTGGTGTGCCTTGCCATGGCCGGGTATGTGAAACACCGACCCTTCATGGTCGTGTATGCTAAGAATATGAATATGTATATAGAATATGAATATATGTATGAATATGAAAATAAATACGGATACAAATGGGGATCGTATATGGATGTATGTACACAATCACGCATTAGAAATGGAAGGTCCCTATGAAAAAGCAAGTAAGTTTGCATGACAATGGCTCTACTACCTCCCACCTTGCATGCTATTTTTCTCATGTTGTCTTATTTCTATAATGATGTTGATTATGCTTACATACTCAAGGTCGGTATTCGTCTTGATGTCCTTTTGTTTGTGGGCCATTGCGTCATGCCCGCATGAGTTGTACGGAGAGCACAGACTCTGATCCATAGCTTTATTACTCGTGACTACGTAACTGAGCTCCGTTTCATCTGAGCTGGCGCTTTTGGTATCCTATTCTTTTGTGTACATCTTGCTGGGCGTAGGGGTCTGTCCGCCTATATGATATCGATACTCTCCTTAGAGGCTCGTAGACACGTGTATATGAGTTCGATGTATTTTAGCCTTGTCGGCTTATATTTTGTATATCGTTTTGTCGGCCTGTTCGCTAAAAGGTATATGGATATGGGCATAGTTATTGGTGGTGATATAAATGTATTGTTGTCTAAGGGAATAGTATGAATGATGGATAGAAAGTATGATTTAGCTATATGGCTCACCTAGATGTAAACGTGTAGCATCGTTAAGAGGTGCTGGGCGTGGGTTAACAACGGGTACCGTCGTAGTCCTCCCGGTTGGAGGTCGTGACAAAAGTGGTAGCTCGAGAACGGCCTGAAAGTATGCGGACCGGAAGGTTCGGGATTTGAACTCCTATGCTTGGTGATCGAGGTTATTAAAAGGTTTCACTCATGAAGGGTGTTATGAGGTTTGGTAAGAGAGGCAAGTTGAGCCCTAGATACATTGGCCTATTTAAGATCGTGGTTGTATCAATGATATAGCTTATGAGTTAGTATTGCCGCCAGGCTTGGCGGGAGTTCACCTGATTTTTCATGTTTCGATGCTGAAGAGATACCATGCCGGCGGTACCTACATTGTCCGTCGGGATTCCATATTGCTTGATAAGAATTTGACTTATGAGAAGGAGCCTATTGTGATCTTGGATAGGTAGGTTCGAAAGTTGAGGTCCAAGGAGATTGCTTCTATGAAGGTACAATGGAAGAACCGTCCTATGGAAGAGGCTACTTGGGAAACTGAGTCTGATATGCGTAGCCGATATCCCCATTTGTTCACTGATTTAGATATTTGTTAGAACCCGTATTTTTGTACATTGGAAAAATCCGGACTAATTATGATAAGTTAAGGACAAAACTATATCGGGATACAAAGTCGGGATTTTTGACTTTTGATTTTGTTTTGAGATATAAGTTGTGCATGAATTTATTGGTATGGGACAATTAGGAAAATTTGGGACCAAAAGTGATAAAATTGAAAGTTGAAAATCATCCACTTTCCATGTGGCCGTGTGAGTGAGTGTGGTGCCCACACAATTTTGTGTCATCTTTTAAGTGATCCAACACATTAGGTGGGCCGGGAGAAT